>NC_092226.1:10243052-10378052 GCF_036320965.1 Panulirus ornatus | reverse complement strand
TTCTTGATAATCATGAAAATTTACATGAGTGACTGCTGTATTCACGCCTAGGAAAGTAGGTATTTTTTCTCTTTTTACCTTAGTTATTCGTCTATTGTATTTACTCAATAATAATTTCATAATGATCCACCAAAAACGTGTTCACTAAACAAGGTCATGAGTTGTGATTACTATTTGTTTTTAATATTTGTGTTTCGAGGAGAGACTTGTACACTCAAGTTGCCCTGTCTCTCAGCCTTGCACATATGTACCAGTGCCTTTACTCCTATGTATGTATGCACAAGCGTGCACCCAAGCTATGCCAGGGACCCATTTTATCAACCAGCCCGTGTGAGAGGATAAACATCTGAGTGGACAGTAAATCAGCTGCTGCAACCATGATTTGAATATATGCAGGTCTTATCTGGTGTGATGGTCAGTAATGCTAACTGATACACCATATAGATGTATGATGCCAGAGATTTCTTCTCAGAAAGGAAACACACTACCATGTGCAAAACCCTAAAAGTTACTGATATATGTTGCAGGGATGGAGCTCCCTGCTGAAGTTGAGACATGGTATGGCCAAATAATGTGTAAGAAATGTTGGTTTGCACTTCAAACCATTACACATGCCTATAGACTTCAATATAGATGCCTGGAGACCAAAAACTGATTTTTGATGAATATTAAATGCTGTTAATGGAAAATACATTCGATATTTAGTGGCATTAGTATTCTGGATGATGTACATGTGTCAACTGCATGTTTGTTTATTGATTTTGTTAAAATGTTTCTGCAATGTTTGTTGTGTTTGTAGGTAGTAGTTGGTAGGCAGCCATGGACTAGGGAGGAAACGGTAATCAGAGTTATTGATAGATAAGTGTTTGTTGAATTTTTTCTCAGAAGTTGATTTATTTTTGTATGTAAGCTACAGAAACTACATGTAACAGCACATATCAGAAATAAGAAGAATGAAAAGTTTCTTCACCCATTTTCTTTCTGTCTCTTCTCTCCATGTCTTCATCGTAAAAGTACTGAGCGGAATTAATTTTTTTTGTCAAGTTAAATAAATCTTTTTTCAGACAACCTAGTTGTGGGCCAGTCAGGCCTCCTATTGTCTGTCTTTCTCATGTTAATTCTCTTGTAAAATTAATTTACAACACATATCTTCATCAGATTTCTTCATTGTGCATGTCTAATCTTCTAATTCCAGAAACGTTTCATAGATATTTCCAAGTTGTTTGTGCTATACTTAACATTCCATATTTTATGGATGACCTATTGTGTCACTGATGTACCTAAGTTAAGGATGCAGTACTCCTGAAAGACCTATATGATATGGTGATGCTTTTATTACTTCACATTTTGTTTACCCATAAAACTCTTTGATATATCTGCTATCTGAGATTTCATTCCTCCATACTCACTCAAAGGATTACACCCACCATTTAACAGCAAAACTTTGGACGACTGACCATGGAGAGGTTATCTTCTTGGTCGGTCATCTTGGATATATTTCATTTTTTTTCTTTTCAAACAGTGTTCAGTTATCCATGTTTTAGTAAGGGAAATTTCAGTTATGGTTAAACAGGGTAGAGCATTTTGAAGGAATTTTTATGAATATAAAAGTTACAGGTACGGAAGGAATTGGATTTAAAGGAATTTGACTGATATGTCTTAGGAAAGAATATAAGTAGTTTAAAAGATGTGAGATATATGATGGGTAGTTTAAGAGATAGGTAGCCATTATCTCACATAGTAAAATGTAGAATATTTCTTATTGTAAATGGTGTTTGAATATGAGCATAAATGAGAAAGTAAGATAGATGAAGTTTGAGAAGTTAGAGATGAATGTGTGAAAGTTTTTATCCATATGGATCTGAGGAATAATGATAAATTGGAAGAAAATGAAGTTGATTTGAGGTGGAAGCATTTGAAGACTGTATCAAATGAGGTCACTGCTGATATATGTGAAATTGGAAAGATAGGTTGGGGAGAGAGAGGAAGGCAGAGTGAAAAATATAGTCTGAAATATAAAGTAAAAAATGTTATATGTGAATAAAAGAGTAACCTGCATGAAAATTTGCATATATAGTGGAAGAAAATTGTAGTGAAAGCTTTTGTGGAAGGAGTTGGGTAGTTTGTAAAAAGGGGATCCAAGTGAAAAGGGAGGTGTACATGACAAGGAGAGGATATTGCTAGTGGAAGTGATTGATGGTGATAGATGTAGAAAGACTACTTCATATAATTATTGTAGCTAAAGATATACAAAATGTAAGCATTGATCAAGAGAGATGAGGGATTTGGGAGCATGAAATTGGTATTGAAGAAGAATATGAGAAGAATTATAACACAGCTGAAATATACAGAATCAATGGGTAGAGATTAGATAGTGATGAGAAAGGGTTGTACATGAAACAGCAGTTGATTGGATATGGAAAGAATGCATGGCAGCATGGTCCTGTGTCAGAATATTGGCTAAATGCAGGGAATGTTTCACTGATTAAAAGTAGCACAAAATAATGCAAAAATGAATATAGGATAAGTCTTCTAGGTATAACTATGAGTATGTGGCAAAACTGTAATAAGTTGTATTGAAATGGAATACTAGAACCTCATTTAGGTGAACAGAAAAATTCATGAAAGGAAGGAGTGAAGATTCTTGCTTTTCATTAAGTTTATGAGAAAGTTATGGAAGAAGAGAGAAAAGTGTGTGTTGCACATATGAATTTAGAAAATAAGTGTAAAGAAAACAGAAAAGAACTGTGGGAAGTCTTGATTTTGTAATGTAAATGATAGATAAATGATTGCTGTAAAGAGTTTTTATGGTGAATGTAACACATGCTTAAGAGTAGTTAATGGTATAAATAATTGGTGTTGAGTGGATATGAGGATGTTAAGGCTGGCTATTCAGTGCCATCATGATTTCTTTAAAGTACCTTTTATGGATGGGGCATAATAATGAGCTGAAGTCATTGTTCAGTACGTACCCTTGAATGATATTTCTAAAATGCTTTTAGTATACCTTTAAGTCTTACTTTGCTTATTATTGTAGGTATGGGAGATGTTCTTCAACAGCATCACAATATCATGTATAGGCAGCAGAAAACATGGGATATTGCACGAACAAGACACATGACGTGTACTGGTGTCACAGTAGGTGCTCTGTGCCATCACTGGTAAGTTTAATAGAAATATTTTCACATTGACTTGATGCTTTAGGGAAGATATACTGACCTATAAAAGTGACTCAGATTATGGAAGATTTAAAACTTTCAACTTTACTCATTGGTAGCACATATATATTAAAATCTGTTTTTGGAAATTCTGAATATATATGAAGGTCTGTTTTTACTTAGACTGTAGCATTACTTGCTATGATAACATTTTAATGATATTAAACTTTTTGTATTGAATGACATGATGGACTTAACCTTAGCCCTAGTTCTCAGCATAACATGGATAGCCAGGTTTATTTATACCTTTATTCATAAGGCATAGTCTGGACAACACAGATTTTGCTTTCTGGGTGTCATTATGTCATCTCAGTCAGTTTGAGGGCACTGGAACAATTAGACTCCGTCACAAGTAATTTTGGGATGAAGAAGTTAAACTGCTTGAGAAGGAGGATAGGAGCATTGGTGATCCTTGTAGTGAAAGTAAGTGATTTTCCATTAGAGTGTCAGAAAGTCAAGAGGAAGGCATAGAATGCTGAAGAAGAAAGCAAATGAGAGATGGGTTGAGAGGATATAAGTAAACTTCTATGAGAATAAAAAAAAATGTTCTGAAAGGAGATGAATAGTGTAAGAAGAACAAGAGAACAAATGGGAGCATCAGTGAAGAGAACAAATAGGGAAGTGGTAACAGGCAAAGAAGGAGTGAAGGAGAGATGTAGTGAGTATTTTGGGTTGTTGAAAGTGTTTGCTGATAGGGTGTAGGATGTGAATTGTTTATGACAAGGAGGTATGTAGATCAAGAGACTTATGGTGAATAGCACAGGTGAAAGGAAAGTTCTGTAAGCCTTTTGCAAGATGAAGCATGGTAAAGTGGTTGAAGTGGCTGGGATTGTGGTAGAATTGCTCAAGAAATGGGATGATGGTGTTGTTGATTTACTAAGATTTTCACTCTATATATGGCCCAAGGTGAGGAGCTTTTGGACAAGCTGAATGCCAGTAGAGTGCCCTTAAATAAATTCAAAGGGGACAAAATGTGATTGCTTGAAATACAGTGGCATAAGTCTGTTGAATATACATGGTAAATTTTATGGGAGGTTTTCTAGCCCCCCGCTCCCATACCCCTTATTCGCCTTCAACGACATGTGGAGAATGCATGGAAGTGTTTTAGATACCTGGGAGAGGATTTAGCAGCAGTTGGAACCATGGAAGCAGAAGTAAGTCACAGGGTGGGGGAGGGGGCAAAGGTCCTGGGAGCATTGAAGAATGTGTGGAAGGTGAGAATGTTATCTTGGAGAGCAAAAATGGCTATGTTTGAAAAAATAGTGGTTCCAACAACATTATATGGCTGCGAGGCACGGGCTGTAGATAGGGTCGTGTGGAGGAGGGTGGATGTGTCGGAAATGAAATGTTTGAGGACAATGTGTGGTGTGAGGGTGGCTTGATTAAGTAGTGAAAGAGTAAGAGAGATGTGTAGTAATAAAGAGTGTGGTTGAGAGAGCAGAAGAGGGTGTATTGAAATGAATTGGTCACAAAGAGAGAATGCATGAGGAAATATTGACAAAGAGGATACATGTGTCAGAGGTGGAGGGAATTAAGAGAAGTGGGAGACCAAATTGGTGGTGGAAAGGTGGAGTGAAAAAGATTTTAAACAATACAGGAGGGTGAAAGGCATGCAAAGAATGGAGTGAATTTGAATGATGTGGTATACCGGGGTCGACGTGCTGGCAATGGATTGAGTCAGGGCCTGGATGTGAAAAGGGAGCCATGGTTTCGGTGCATTACACATGATAGCTAGAGAGTGAGTGTGAACAAATGCAGCCTTTGTTGTCTTTTCCTGAGTGCTACCTCGTGCGTGCGGGGGGAGGGGTGTGCCATTTCATGTTTGGTGGTGTGGCAGTGGGAATAGATGAAGGCAGCAAGTATGGATATGTACATGTGTATATATGTATGTGTATGTATATGTTGAAATTTATAGGTATGTATATGTGCATGTTTGGGCGTTTATGTATATACATGTGTATGTGGGTGGGTTGGCCATTCTTTCGTCTGTTTTCTTGCGCTACCTCGCTAATGCAGGAAACTGCGACACACATTCAACAAACCTTCAAAATATTCACTCCATCTCCTTCTCACATCACCACTACTTATTACCTCCCCATTAGCCCCCTTCACCAATGTTCCCATTTGTTCTCTTGTTTTATGCACTTTATTTACCTCCTTCCAAAACATTTTTTTATTCTCTTTTTACTGGTCGAGATGGTGTGCGAAGTGAAAGGGTTAGGGAGAAAGGTTTGGTGAACAGAGAAGAGGTAATGAAAGCTTTGCGGAAGATGAAAGCTGGCAAGGCAGCGGGTTTGGATGGTATTGCTGTGGAGTTTATTAAAAAAGGGGGTGACTGTGTTGTTGACTGGTTGGTAAGGATATTTAATGTATGTATGACTCGTGGTAAGGTGCCTGAGGATTGGCGGAATGCATGCATAGTGCCATTGTATAAAAGTAAAGGGGATAAAGATGAGTGCTCAAATTACAGAGGTATAAGTTTGTTGAGTATTCCTGGGAAATTATATGGGAGGGTATTGATTGAGAGGGTGAAGGCATGTACAGAGCATCAGATTGGGGAAGAGCAGTGTGGTTTCAGAAGTGGTAGAGGATGTGTGGATCAGGTCTTTGCTTTGAGGAATGTATGTGAGAAATACTTAGAAAAGCGAATGGATTTGTATGTAGCATTTATGGATCTGGAGAAGGCATATGATAGAGTTGATAGAGATGCTCTGTGGAAGGTATTAAGAATATATGGTATGGAAGGCAAGTTTTTAGAAGCAGTTAAAAGTTTTTATTGAGGATGTAAGGCATGTGTACGAGTAGGAAGAGAGGAAAGAGATTGGTTCTCAGTGAATGTAGGTTTGCGGCAGGTATGCTTGATGTCTCATGGTTGTTTAATTTGTTTATGGATGGGGTTGTTAGGGAGGTGAATGCAAGAGTTTTGGAGAGAGGGGCAAGTATGTAGTCTGTTGTGCATGTGAGAGCTTGGGAAGTGAGTCAGTTGTTGTTCACTGATGATACAGCGCTAGTGGCTGATTCGGGTGAGAAACTGCAGAAGCTGGTGACTGAGTTTGGTAAAGCGTGTGAAAGAAGAAAGCCGAGAGTAAATTTGAATAGGAGCAAGGTTATTAGGTACAATAGAGTTGAGTGACAAGTCAAATGGGAGGTAAGTTTGAATGGAGAAAAACTGGAGGAAGTGAAGTGTTTTAGATATCTGGGAGTGGATTTGGCAGCAGATGGAACCATGGAAGCAGAAGTGAGTCACAGGATGGAGGAGGGGGCGAAAGTTCTGGGAGCGTTGAAGAATGTGTGGAAAGCGAGGACATTATCTCGGAAAGCAAAAATGGGTATGTTTGAAGGAACAGTGGTTCCAACAATGTTATATGGTTCCGAGGCATGGGCTATAGATAGAGTTGTGTGGCGGAGGGTGGATGTGTTGAAAACAAGATGTTTGAGGACAATATGTGGTGTGAGGTGGTTTGATCAAGTAAGTAATGAAAGGGTAAGAGAGATGTGTGGTAATAAAAAGAGTGTGGCTGAGAGAGCAGAAGAGGGTGTTTTGAAATGGTGAGGAAAGATTGACAAAGAGGATATATGTGTCAGAGGTGGAGGGAATGAGGAAAAGTGGGAGACCAAATTGGTGGTTGAAAGATGGAGTGTAAAAGATTTTGAGCGATCGGGGCCTGAACATGCAGGAGGCTGAAAGGTGTGCAAGGAATAGAGTGAATTGGAACGATGTGGTATACCAGGGTTGACGTGCTATCAGTGGATTGAACCAGGGCATGTGAAGCGTCTGGGGTAAACCATGGAAAGTTTTGTGGTGCCTGGATGTGGAAAGGGAGCTGTCGTTTTGGTGCATTATACATGACAGCTAGAGACTGAGTGTGAAAGAATGTGGCCTTTGTTGTCTTTTCCTAGCGCTACCTCGTGCACATGCGGGGGTAGGGTGTTGTCATTTCATGTGTGGCGGGATGGCGACGGGAATGAATGAAGGCAGCAAGTATGAATTATGTACATGTGTATTTATGTATATGTCTGTGTATGTATATATATGTATACGTTAGAATGAATAGGGATGTATATGTGCGTGTGTGGACATGTACGTATATACGTGTGTATGTGGGTGGGTTGCACCATTCTTTCGTCTGTTCCCTTGCACTACCTCACTAATGCGGGAGACAGCAACAAAGTATAATAAAAAGAAATAATGAATCATAGGGTGGGGAAGGGGGTGAAAATTCTGGGAGTGTTGAAAAATGTGTGGAAGTCGAGAACATTATCTCGAAAAGCAAAAATGGGTATGTTTGAAGGAATAGTGGTTCCAACAATGTTATATGGTTGCGAGGCGTGGGCTATGGGTAGAGTTGTGCGGAGGAGGGTGGATGTGCTGGAAATGGTATGTTTGAGGACAATATGTGGTGTGAGGTGGTTTGATCGAGTAAGTAATATAATAGGGTAAGAGAGATGTGTGGTAATAAAAAGAGTGTAGGTTGAGAGAGCAGAAGAGGGTGTTTTGAAATGGAAAAAGAGAGCATCCTTTAGGTTCCTCATGGAGGGAATAAGTCTTAGGGATTCCTTATGAAGGGGGAAGAGTCTTTGTGGTTCCTGATAAGGGGGAAGAGAGCCTTTAAAGTTCTGCATAATGGGAGAAGAGTCTTTGGGATCCCTCATTAGGGGGAAAAAAGCCTTTGAGGTTTTTTGGAGAATAGTGTCAGTAGAGTTCCATGTGATGGAGGAGAGAGTCTTTTGGGTTTATTATGAGGAGGAAGAGATTCTTTAGGGTTTCTCATGAGGGAAAGAATGACTTTAGGGTTTCTTATGAGGTAGAACCGTGTATTTGGGATTCCTCAAGAGAAGGAAGTTTAAAGATTTAACTTGAAAACAGTATCAATCAGCAGGATGCTATAAACTTTGGGAAGTCGAGGTTTTAAGGTTATCAGATTTTGATAGAGTATATTATCTCTATCGATGTCTATAATGTATTTATCCAGTTGTCTGTTAAACGAAACTTTTGGTTTTAAAACCATGATGATTAATGCTTATGTGGATAGAAATGTTTAACTGTGTCTTTTTTTGTTTCTGTTTACAAGGCTCCAGTCACAAACAAAAGTCCACATAAGGCTTGGTCTTAATTGAAATATGAAGAGGTTAATGGAAGGAAAAAAGATGAGATGGGAAAAATTTACAAATATTGTTGGAAGTTAGAAATCTGTCTTTTACAATGTTTCAGGTCAAAGTTATTGGTAATGAAATGAGAAGCTATCTGTCTTTTACAATGTTTCAGGTCAAAGTTATTGGTAATGAAATGAGAAGCTAGAGAATTCCAAAGCTTCATCATAGGGAAAGGAATAGTTATCAAAATGGCCCATCCTTCAGTTGCCAATAGCCATACAGTCATCATATGATGCAGTAGCTTTCCAAGTATTGTGTGGTATAGCTAGTGGTGGGGGCACACAAGCAGCTGGCTCTCACAAGCAAAAACCATAGTAATACTTGTAGAAGAAGTAAACAGAACTAACATTGTTGCATAAGGCAAGTGGCTCAAGTTCTGAAGTTAGTAAGCCTGTGAGAGTTTTTAAGTCAGATCTCTTTTGACTTCAACCTGTCAAATAAGGATGCAGAGCTAGAACCACCCCAGATATGGAAGCAGTATTCAGTATAAGGATGGATCAGTCCTCTGTATAAACAGAACAATTGTTCAAAATAAAAGAAATTTCAACATCCATAATTTGAAGAAAAGAAGTTTTGACATCTAAATAGGACTTTCAGTTTCGTAGAGGCATACTTGACTATTTCTGCAAAGTGGGGTTTCCAGGATAGGAGATGAGTGTTACAATATACCAAGTATGTTCAGTGAGTCAACAGGTGGAATTATAGAACTGTTGACAGAAAGAGGGAAGTCGTGAGGAATTTTTGATAAAAAGATGGACAGAAATTGGGCTTTGGGGGCAATAAACTTTACCAGATTTCATCAGCCTTACTGAGATATTGTGTCCAAGTTTATGAAGGAAGTTGTGTTGAGGTTGAGATGCATATTGAGTGATAGAAGAAGGAGCAGAATTGAAAGATGTGGAGGAATGCAGTGTTGAGCCATCAGTGTAAGGGGGCATTTTATTATTTGTGGAAAAAAAGGAAGTCAATGATTAAGAGGAAAATAGGTGTAAAAAACAGGACAGAACCTTGAGGGACACTGCTGTTGATGGAGAAAGGGGGAGAGGCTGAAACAACAACCAAGGAGACAGATCAGAGAGGAAGTTAGATACGAGGAAGCAAAGTGAGAGAGGGAATCCATAAGAGGGGAGCTTAGAAATGAAATGCTGATGCCACAACCTATCAGAAGCTCTGGATATATCAAGGGCATCTACATAGGATTCCCCAAAATCTTTTGGGGATGATGAGTAAATAACAGTAGGATAGGAAAGAATATCACTTGTGGATCTCACCTTATGGAAGTCATGCTGGTGATCAGAGAAAAGACAGTTAGATTCAAGGTATCTAAGGCTATGGGAGTTGAGGAGGAAGTGGTAGATTTCAAGTAAGATGATGATAGTTAGATTGTTTAGAATAGTCACCCTTCTTAATGATGGATTGTATCAACACATGTTCCCAAGAAGTGAAATTTCCAGTTTTTAAACAGAACAGAATAGACAAGCAAGCAAGCACAGGAGCAAGTTCAGAGGCACACTTTCAGTACATGAGGATGGATACCATAAGGACCATAAGCTTTGCTTGTGTCCAGAGAGTGAGGAGCACGTTTTGGACAGTTCGAAGGGGCATAGGATTAGTAAGAAGAGCATCATAGGGTGAAGGAATGTTAGTCATCCAAGGTAGAGCTAGCAGAGAAACAGGAACCACAGAGAGTTGCTTTGTGTACAGGAGAGACCTGCTACAGTGCTGTCAGAATGGAAGAATGAAAGAAATGTAAGCGACAGAAGTTGTTAGCGATGCCCTTTGCAATAGATTAGAAAGACCTATCAGTAGATGATAAGGAGAGGTTATCGCATATCTTTTGAATAAAGAATACTTTGCCTCAAAATCAGATTTACAGTACTAATTTTGGCAAATTATAATTAGTGATAAAATATTATGCCTTTTTTGATGATACAGCTCATTTTAGCTAAAACATAGTAGCCTTTGAATAACTCTTGTGTTAGTGGGCACTGTTTTTATATATTATGATTAGAATGTTTACAGGATTTTTTTTCATTTACAGGTACATATTGCTCGACAGAAAACTGCCAGGACGGACACTAAAAGTTGTGATAAAGAAGCTGCTGGTTGACCAATTGCTGTTCTCTCCAGTGTGTCTCACAGTATTCTTCCTGTCCCTTGGGGTCTTTAGAGGAGGTGATTGGGAAGAGTTCTTTAGTAATCTTCGTCATAAGGGCTGGAGGTTGTATGCTGCAGAGTGGCTTGTGTGGCCCCCAGCGCAGATAGTAAACTTTTACTTGCTTCCAACAAAATATCGTGTACTGTATGATAACACAATATCTCTTCTCTTTGATATTTACACCTCACGTGTTTGCTATGACATTAAGATACCAAAGGAGGGAGACGATTCTGAAGTAAATGAGAATGATAAGGAGCTTTTTAGAAATACCTCAGATATATATTTGGATAATGAAGACTTGGCAAGAAAATCTATGGATTAATTGCATATATTAAAACCCAAAAAATCACTGTCATTACCACTGAGTGAATGGTTACCCAAAGAATTACTTTTGAGAAAATATTTTGTCTACTGGTATGAGTTGTATGAATGTTATATAAGTCCATTGTACTGAATCGGTGAAGTGTGAATGATGTTTCACCTGTGTATCTATGTTGTGCTCTTATTTGATTGCTTTGTATGGTTGGTTATAAAAGAAGGGAATCTTAGCACTACATGTATGTATGTTCTTGGATTTAATGGCTATCAATAACTTAAGATAATTCAGCCAGAATCTGTAACATACATCAAACATACAAAGTACAAGTATTACAGGTGGAGTACAGCAACAGTTCCTTTGTGTTCTTAATCTTTTTGAATGTGCTCACCTCTTTATGTGAAATCTGTTTATTGAATTTTTTTGGCCCTTGTATATAATTAGATATTGTTGATATTCATTTTTGTTATTTTTGGGGCTATTTCTGTTGAAATTGTAAATTTTCATACTTATTTTTTTGCTCCTGTATATAACTGAATATTGTTGATATTTATTTGTTTTATTTTTGTGCTATTTCTCATGAAATTGTAAATATACATATATATTATGTAAATATACATATATATTTACAGAATAAATGAATTATATTATTATTTGCTTCAATTCCCTGTGGACTTCTATTTATAAGGCTTTATTTTCTCTAGCATTTTATTCTAAAATTTTGGTTTACGGCAAGGCTAAAAGATAAATCATTTCACTGTTATAATGAAAATTACAGCCCTGTGCATACCTTTCATCTGTATTTGATGATATATGTAAAGGTAAAACTGGTGTTGAGAAATTTAGTTTTTTTAGCATCAAAAGGGCGAGATGAAGCCACTCTAGCTTCTCATCTGTTAAGCAAACATTGGTTTTGACTACAGATTATACAATATAGAAAGTGAGAATGTAAGAGTTGAATATTAAAGATTAGTGCAAAAATAAAGAGAATATATTGGTAAGAGACAGAAAGAATATTGAAAACTATGCAAAGTTCATGAACATAAGGAAGTATGATATCTGTGTTAGATCTAGGAGGATGAACTGGAGGTCAGACAGAATATTTGAGGAAGATTGAATAACACCGGTGACAGGGAAAGTAAAATACATTAAGCCACGAGTGTAGATTGAATAACTGAAAAGATATGGTGAAAAGTGAGTGAAGTGAAATATAACAAAATAAACTATTGGTGGAAAAGTTTGTCAAGAGTAAACGGAAAGGTATGTGTTAGGGTTGTGTTTGAGAAAATCAAAAGACTTATGTATCTTAAGGTGGGTAAGTTGGATTTATCAAGGGTAGAGGTCTTATGTGAATTAGACATTCGGCACAAAAGTGATGGCAAGGAAAATATTTTAAATGCAAAAGGAGTAAATGGACTGTGGAATGAGTCACAAATGTCTGGAGTTGGGATCAAGTTGCTTGGGGAGGGGTACCTAAAGGATTTCTGAGAGTAAGATTAGGTAAAAGACCTGCTAAGTGGTATACAGTTGAGACTAGGGTGAAATAAGCATTTTGTCATTCTGGTCACTGCATGGATAGATATTTGAGGAAGGTGTTGACAAAAAAAAGTAATTTATAGAAGTTGGCCTAATACTGGAGGATGGAAGATGGTAGAAGGTTGGGAGCTGTATTCAGATGATACTACATGAATAGGGGAAATATGAGGTCTTATTTTGAGATGAAATTTGAAGAGTGTGACAGGAAGGATGAGTGAATACTAAGGTATGACAATGTTATATTGTCTGTTGTTTAATTTCCACAGAGATGAAATTTTGAGGGAGTATTTCTGGAAGTATTTATAGATGTAATATAGGACTGGAAAAAGAGAGAGGGAAGTAATAGTCGGGCATAGTGTTATATGCAGATATTACACAAGATAGAGACTGAGTGTGAACAAATGTGGCCTTTTTTGTCTGTTTTCCTGGCACTACCTTGCAGAAGCAAGGGGAAGTGCAGTTTCCTGTAGGGCAGGGTAGCACCAGGAATGGATGAAGGAAAGCAAGTATGAATATGTATACGTGTATGTAAATGTATATTTCTGTTTATGTATATGTATGTATATGTGCGTGTATGTGCATCAGATTGGGGAAGAGCAGTGTGGTTTCAGAAGTGGTAGAGGATGTGTGGATCAGGTGTTTGCTTTGAAGAATGTATGTGAGAAATACTTAGAAAAGCAAATGGATTTGTATGTAGCATTTATGGATCTGGAGAAGGCATATGATAGAGTTGATAGAGATGCTCTGTGGAAGGTATTAAGAATATATGGTGTGGGAGGCAAGTTGTTAGAAGCAGTGAAAAGCTTTTATCGAGGATGTAAGACATGTGTACGTGTAGGAAGAGAGTAAAGTGATTGCTTCTCAGTGAATGTAGGTTTGCGGCAGGGGTGTGTGATGTCTCCATGGTTGTTTAATTTGTTTATGGATGGGGTTGTTAGGGAGGTGAATGCAAGAGTTTTGGAAAGAGGGGCAAGTATGAAGTCTGTTGGGGATGAGAGAGCTTGGGAAGTGAGTCAGTTGTTGTTCGCTGATGATACAGCGCTAGTGGCTGATTCATGTGAGAAACTGTAGAAGCTGGTGACTGAGTTTGGTAAAGTGTGTGAAAGAAGAAAGTTAAGAGTAAATGTGAATAAGAGCAAGGTAATTAGGTACAGTAGGGTTGAGGGTCAAGTCAATTGGGAGGTAAGTTTGAATGGAGAAAAACTGGAGGAAGTAAAGTGTTTTAGATATCTGGGAGTGGATCTGGCAGCGGATGGAACCATGGAAGCGGAAGTGGATCATAGGGTGGGGGAGGGGGCGAAAATCCTGGGAGCCTTGAAGAATGTGTGGAAGTCGAGAACATTATCTCGGAAAGCAAAAATGGGTTTGTTTGAAGGAATAGTGGTTCCAACAATGTTGTATGGTTGTGAGGCGTGGGCTATGGATAGAGTTGTGCGCAGGAGGATGGATGTGCTGGAAATGAGATGTTTGAGGACAATGTGTGGTGTGAGGTGGTTTGATCGAGTAAGTAACGTAAAGGTAAGAGATGTGTGTGGAAATAAAAAGAGCGTGGTTGAGAGAGCAGAAGAGGGTGTTTTGAAATGGTTTGGGCACATGGAGAGAATGAGTGAGGAAAGATTGACCAAGAGGATATATGTGTCGGAGGTGGAGGGAACGAGGAGAAGTGGGAGACCAAATTGGAGATGGAAAGATGGAGTGAAAAAGATTTTGTGTGATCGGGGCCTGAACATGCAGGAGGGTGAAAGGAGGGCAAGGAATAGAGTGAATTGGATCGATGTGGTATACCGGGGTTGACGTGCTGTCAGTGGATTGAATCAGGGCATGTGAAGCGTCTGGGGTAAACCATGGAAAGCTGTGTAGGTATGTATATTTGCGTGTGTGGACGTATGTATATACATGTGTATGGGGGCGGGTTGGGCCATTCCTTTCGTCTGTTTCCTTGCGCTACCTCGCAAACGCGGGAGACAGCGGAAAAAAAAAAAAAAAAAATATATATATATATATATATATATATATATATATATATATATATATATATATATATATTTTTATATATATATATATATATATATATATATATATTTTTATATATATATATATATATATATATATATATATATATATATATATATATATATATATATATATATATGTGTGTGTGTGTGTGTATGAGTGGATGGGACATTCTTCGTCTGTTTCCTGGCACTACCTCACTGATGCGGGAAACAGTGGTTAAGTATAATAAATAAATAACATAATAACTATGAGGATAAGGAAAACATGAGGATCTTTGCTTACTTTGTGAGGGAATCTGAAGAGTGCATATGGAATGGAAGATGAAAATGGCTTTTCACAGGATTAAGACAAGTCATGTTGTGAAGAGCTTGAGATATACATAGTTACATATACATACATATACATACAATGAAGAGCTTGAGATATACATAGTAGATGGTAAATTTAAAGAACAGAAGATTTCAGTTACCTACGAAGAAATCTTTAATAAAACTGATGAATGCTAGTGTATCTTAGGTGATGAAGAGTTGGCAAGTTTTAAAGAGAAAAAGTATAAGTTTACGGAAGCAGCAGAGCTCATCAGAAGGTATTGCTCAACAAGCCATGATGGTTGACATTGGTTTTCAGTCACAAAAAGAGAGCTTGCACAAACCATGGAGATAAATTTCCCTAAGATTAGAATGAGAGGAGAGAATTAATACAAAGATGAACTATGTCAGAACGAGATACAAAACAGAAAGGAATGGTTGTGAAAATGAGATTAAGAAGAAAGACCAAGAGAATAGATTGATTGAACGTTTATCTTTTTTTAGATGGAGGCTTCAGTCAAGAACAAAAGTCCATATCAAGTCCAGGCCTCAGATGAAACAGAGAAAGGTTAATGATGGGTTAAAAGAAGAGACAGGAAAGTATTTATGAATTTTGGAGGAAGTGAAACACCTGTCTTTAAAAAAAAATCAGTGTACTGGATTTCTAATAATCAAAATGATAAAATCCTTTTACGTACAATCTAAAGTATCTAAATCATATCTTGTATAAAGTATTGTTTTCCTAAAGGAAACCAATAAAATTCAAAATCATAATACAAAACTGAGCGTAATGAGAATGGTTAAGAATTTTCCTCTAGATGCTGAGAACACCACATGTTTCCACAAAATGAGGTCAACTTAGTTTTCTACCATTAAGGACCGAGAGAGTTTATCTAGCATACAGTGGACGTGTCCGATGTGGAAATACAACATGAGGGGGCAGGGTGTCTAGAGAGATGCAAGCAAGAACGAGTGCAGTGAACAGTTCATGGATAATAATGTAGGAATTTCCATGAGTGCCATAATGGATAGTGGCATACGTATTTGATATAGATTGACAAAAAAGAGAAAACCAGACTTCATCAAGGGATGCAAAGATATTAGATGGAAAGATGAAGGTGAAGGAAAAATATCACCTGAAACCCCATAACAGACTCATTCGAAAACATTTAAACAATTAATTTGAACTTCTGAAAAGCCAAGGAAAGTAGTGGAAGTGAAGAAAAATACGGAAAACTAAAATACCATTGCGTTTTCAACAAAGAAGCTATCTGCAGTTAAAGAATGTAAAGAAAAAGGAGAATCAATACAACCAGTGTTGAAACAGAAGTTTATCACTAGCAAAATGATCAATCTGGAAATGGTGAAACAAGGATCCATAAATGTTTATGTAGAGCATACAAATAAATTCCAATGTACAAAATGCATTCCGATCAACGTAGATCTAAATGAAACTGTGAGGTACTTTCTATTCTTTGACAGCAGAGTGAATGGGGACTAGTGCAAGCCTCTTTTTTTTCTTTTTTGCTTTCGCTGAAATGTTACCGCTCAACAAGGAGTATATATGCAGTGAAAGCACGTATGATCTTAGAATTATCTTCAACATCTGGAGATGGTGTTCAAGCTTACAAAAAGGATGCTGTCGATTTTAAAGGCCATACAGTCGATAGGCCTCTCTAACCGTAATAACCAACTAATCCGTGGGTCACACTCTTATCATTCGAATTCTAAAATAACTTCGTCTTTTTGAGGCGTCCTTAGGCCACTCATCTATTCAAGGTAACCTTTACGTGAAGAATACAGTGGTCTTTCATTTAAGATGAGGCGAAATGCTAGAATGGTAGTGTTACCCCTACGAGAAAACGTTTCGGTGTAATACAACCAAAGAAAATGATATTTTAAGGTATTCTACCTTCAGATTCATCGTTCTACTAACAGATGATGTTTATTTCCAACATATTTTGCAGCATTACAGGGAACAAAATATATAAACTAATTGTGACTGATAGTAGCATCACTAAATACAGGATGATGATTACATACATAAGATTTGCACTAAGATCTGATACTTTCTATATCGCTGAGAAGACCTTTGTGGAAATGATCAAAACGGTAGGTATCTTAGGCTTGAAATAAAAGCCAGAGCAGCAGGAAATATCCCGGAACGTCACTTTAACATTAGCGAATTAATAAAACTTAAGTATCGTGAAGAAACTCAAAATGGTAACAACTTATATTTCATTATGATTGAATTTAACAGATCCTGGCCAAAAGATTACAAAAAAACCCCGAAACATCAGGCTCCGTAACCCTTGGCTCACTTAAACCGATGCATTTTACAATCAATATGATCAACGCGATCATAAGGAAAAAAAACACACCAAAACCATCTTCATAACTCAGTTCCGGGCTCGAAGGTCTCAGCTCAGCGAAAATGGCACACAGACAGTGGGGTATCTAGGGTATGGCAGGTGCCCTAGGCGCCACTTGAAGAGGGGCGCCACTCAACAGGTTTGTTTTTTTGACATATGCTACCCGATTGACATTTTCAACAGTTTGGTTTTGTGAGACAGAATAGAAACTCGCCTACTTTTCAACTATCGTAATATTTTGCTATCAGTTGCATTACCGCTTCTACGTTACAATTTTGATTAAATAAGTCTTTAAGTCTTTAAGAGTTAATATAAATCTAAGTTTAGCTTAACTCTTCACAGTTTATTATTACACTGTATATATTCTTAAATACATCCACTGTATGTGCATTTTTTATCACGCCAGGGGCGCAATTTCAGTGCTTGCCATAGGCGTTATTTCCACTAGATACGCTCCTGCATAGAGGTATTTTTTTTTAGCTCAAAATGCGTTTTGTTTCAAAACAGAAAGATAAGATATTCAAGCACTTCTATACCTAAAATAATCATGGAAAATCTATCATAATGCTCTAATTTACCGATATATACTCATTAAATACGATGCAAGGGAACAGAAACATTTTAAAATTGACTTCATATAAAAGCTTAACCAAGTGTCATTAGGAGAACTAAACATTATTTTAAACCATATTTGTACTCAGCATGAAATATACTTCTTATAATGAATTTTTGAAGGAAACCTTTTTTTTTCTTTTGAGAAAAATACCAAAAACTGAAGATAATGGTTCAGGGTATTTTTAGCTCCCAAAACTTTTTGTTTCAAAATTGAAAGATAACATATTCAAACACATTTATACTTGAAATAATCATAGTTAATAAATCATAATGCTCTCAGTTACCGATACATACCTAGTGAATAAGATGCAAAGGGTCAAAAGATATCTTTAAATTTATTCTATTTAACAACTTAACTGAGTGTCATTAAAACGACTAAACGATATCTTAACACCATATTTGTATTCAACACGAAAAATACTTCTTACGTTAAGTTTTTAAAGGAAATCTATCTTTCTGAGTAACATACCAATTATTGAAGGTAATAAAAGGTTCTAGGAATTTTTTAGTCCAAAAAACGTTTTGTTTTACAATTAAAATAAGATATTCAAATACTTCTATGCTTGAAATAATCATAGAAAATATATCAACATGCTCTGAGTCACAGATACATACCCAGTAAATACGATACAAAAGATCAGCACCATTTAGAATTTAATTCATTTAACAGCTAAACTGAATGTCATAACGACGACTAAAAGATATTCTAAAACCAGATTTGTATTCAGCATAAAATACACTTCTCATAATGAGTTTCTAAAGAATATCTATTTTTCTGAGAAAAATGCCAATAACTAAAAAGGCAATACTTCCAGGAACGTTTTGGCTCCAAAAACTTTTTATTTCGAAATTGAAATATAAAATATTCAAACACCTCTATACTTGAAATAATCATGGAAAATATATCATAAAGTTCTCAGTTACCGACACATACCTAGTAAAAACAATTCAAAGGAGCAGAAAATAGTCTAAAATTGACTTTATTTAGCAGTATAAGAGAATATCATAAGAAGACTAAACGTATTTTAACACCAGATTTGTATTAAACATGAAAAATACTTCTTATAATGAACTTTTAAAGGATATATATATATATATATATATATATATATATATGAACATAGTGCATTGAAACGCGCACTTCATAGAACATACAAACCTCCAACAGCCAGGATCGAACCCGGGACCCCTGTGTAAGAGGCGGGAATGCTAACCGTTAGGCTATGGGACTGGCTAATAGGAAACAACTATTCGAATATTATGTACTCGAATACACTTCGTCTCACGTTGGTGAGCAACGGGGTCTACATCGGTTATTTCCCATCAGGCGCACATAGCCAGCAGATAGCATTTTACCGAACCTAGCATTTTACCTAACTAACTATAAAGACGACTAAACTATATTCTAATATCATATTTGTATTCAGCCCAAAACATACTCCTCATAATGAGTTCTTAAAGGAAATCTATTTTTCAGAAAAAAAATTCCAAAAATTTATGGTAATACTTAAGGGTATTTTTTGGCTCAAAAAACTTTTTACGAAACTGAACCATAAAATATTCAAACATTTCTATACTTGAAATAATCATGGAAAAAATATCATAATGCTGTCATTTACCGATACATGACCAGTAAATACAATGCAAAGCAGCAGAAAATATTTCAAAATTGACTTTTTTAACAGCTTAAATGAATGTCATAAAGAAGACTAAACGATTTTTAACATCAGGTTTGTATTATGCATGAAAAATACTTTTTATAACGAGTTTTTAAAGGAAATCTATTTTACCAAGAAAAATGCCAAAAATTGAAGGTAATAGTTCAGGGGATTTTTAAGCTCAAAAATTTTTTTGTTTTAGAATTGAAAGATAAGATATTCAAACACTTCTATAGTTGAAGTAATCATGGAAAATATATCAAAATTATCTTAGTCACCGATACATACCCAGTAGATACGATGCAAATGATCAGAAAACATTTCAAATTTAATTCACTTAACAGCTTAATTGAATGTCATAAAGACGTCTAAAGGATATTCTAACACCAGATTTGTATTAAACATAGAACATACTTCTCATAATGATTTTAAAAAAAAAAAATCTATTTTTCTGATGAAAATGCCAAAAACTAAATGTAATACTTCAGGGTATTTTTTGGCTACAAAAACTTTTTGTTTCGAAACTGAAAGATAGAATATTCAAACACTTCTATACTTGAAATAATTATGGAAAATATATCATAAAGCTCTTAGTTACCAATACATACCCAGTAAATACAATGCAAAGGAGCAGAAATATATCTAAAAATTTACCTTATTTAACAGCATAAATGAAAGTCATTGAGACGACTAAACTATATTATAACATCAGATTTGTATTATGCATGAAAATTACTTCTTATAATGAGGTTTTACAGGAAATCTATCTTTAAAAGAAAAATTCTAAAAAATTGAAGGTAATTTTAGCTCAAAAATTTTTTGTTTTAAACTATGAAAGATAAGATATTCAAAGACTTGAAATGATCACGAAAAATATATCAAAATGCTCTTTATCACCGATACATTACCTGTGGATACGATGGAAAGGATCAGAAGACATATGAAATTGAATTCATTTAACAACTTAATTAGATGTCATGAAAACGACTAAACGATATTCTAACACCAGTTTGGTATTCAGCATAAATTTGCTTCTCATAAAGGGTATCTATTTTTTCTGAGAAAAATGCCAAAAATTGAAAGTAATACTTCAGGTTATTTTTTTGGCTACAAAAACCTTTTGGTTCGAAACTGAAATATGAAATATTCAAACACTTCTATACTTGAAATAATCATGGAAAACATATCATAATGCTCTCAGTTACCGATACATACCCAGTAAATACAATGCAAAGCAGATATTTTGTAATTGACTTTATTTAACAGCTTAAATGAATGTCATCAAGACGACTAAACAATATTTTAACAGCAGATTTGTATTACGCATGAAAAATACTTCTTATTGTGAGTCTTTAAAGGAGATCTATGTTTCCTAGAAAAATGCCAAAAATTGAAGATAATAGTTTAAGGAATTTTTTTAGCTCAAAAAACTTTTGTTTAAAAAATTGAAAGATAGAATATTCAAACACTTCTATACTTGAAATAATCATGGAAAATATGTCAAAAAGCTCTTAGACACCGTTAAATACCTAGAAAATACGATGCAAAGGATCAGAAAACATTCAAAATTGAATTCAGCTTAATTGAATGTCATAACGAAGATTAAACGATATTCTAACACCAGATTTATATTCAGCATAAGATATAAGTCTCATAATGAGTTTTTAAAGTATATCTATTTTTCTGATGAAAGTACCAAAAATTGAAGGCAGTACTTCAGGGTATTTTTTGGCCTCAAAAACCTTTTGTTTTTGAAGTTCAAAACTGAAATACTGAAACACTTCCAAACTTGAAATAACCATGGAAAACATATCATAATGTTTTCAGTTACTGATACATACCGAGTAAATACAATGCAAAGGAGCAGAAAATATTTTAAAATTGACTTTACTTATGAGCTTAAATGTATGTCATAAAGACGACTAAACGATATTCTAACGCCAGATTTATATTAAGCATGAAAATTACTTCTTATAATAATTTTTCAAGGAAATCTATTTTTCAGAGAAAAATGCCAAAAATTGAAGGTAATAGTTCAGGGAATTTTTTACCTCAAAAAAACCTTTGGTTTTAAGATTAATAGATATGATATTCAAACACTTCTATACTTGAAATAATCATGGAAAACATTTCACAATGCTCTGAGTCACCGGTACATACCCAGTAAATACGATACAAAGGATCAGAATATATTCAAAATTAAATTCATTTAACAGCTAAATTGAATGTCATTACGACGACTAAACGATATTCTAAAACAAGATTTGTATTCAGCATGAAATATACGTCTCATAATGAGTTTTTAAAGGAAATCTGTTTTTCTGAGAAAAATACCAAAAATTGTAGGTATTTCTTTGGCTCCATATACTTTTTGTTTTGAAATTGAAAGATAAAATATTCAAACACTTCGGTACTTGAAATAATCATGGAAAATATATCATAATGCTCTCAGTCACCGATACATACCCAATAAATACAATGCAAAGGAGCAGAAAATATTTCAAATTGACTTTTATTTAACAGCTTAAATGAATGTCATAAAGATGACTACACGATATTTTAACACCTAATATGTATTAAGCATGAAAAATACTTCTTATAATGAGTCACCAAAGGAAATCTATTTATTCGAGAAAAATGCCAAAAACTGAAGGTAATAGTTTAGGGGATTTTTTTTTAGATTGAATAACTTTTTCTTTTAAAATTGAAAGATAAGATATTCAAACACTTCTATACATAAAATAATCATGGAAAATATATCAAAATGCTCTTATTAACCAATATATACATAGTAAATACGATGCAATGGATCAGAAAACATTTAAACTGAATTCATTTAACAGCTTAATTCAATGTCATAAAGACGACTAAACGATATTCTAACACCAGATTTGTATTCAGCCTAAAATATACTTCTCATAATAAGTTTTTAAAGGAAATTTATTTTTCCGAGGAAAATGCCAAAAATTAAAGGTAATAATACTTCAGGGTGTTTTTTGGCCACTCAACATTATTGTTATTCGACATATGCTACCCGAATTGACATTCATAACAGTTTGGTTTTGCAAGATAAAAAAGAAACTCGCCTACTTTTCGACTACAGTAATATTTTGCTACTATCAGTTGCATTACCCGCCTACTTTTCGACTATAGTAATATTTTGCTACTATCAGTTGCATTACCGCTTCTGCGTTACAGTTTTTGATGAAATATGCCAAACTTTAAGTCTTTAAGAGTTTTTACAAATTTGAGATTGGCCTAATCCTACAATAGCTTATAATCAATACTTTATATAATCTTATATACATCCACTGTATGTACACTTTTAATCAAGCCAGGGGCGCAATTTCAATGCTTGCCATAGCCGCTATTTCCCCTAGATACGCCCCTTACACGTAGAGAAACTTCATCTAAGCAATGCCAACGAGAAAAATCGCAGACTTCACCTTCAAAACTCCGTTCACAGGTCTAAATGCCATTGCTGTCACATTTGCTCAGAACATTGGTTCTGAACGTCTCTGCTGAGAGACAGTGACACACATTACTTAAAATGAAAGTGATCTACACAGATTGAACGAGAAAGTCTCTAGAGTCCTACTATTAAACCCTGTTTTGGGCACTAAACAGCATTACTGGCACATATTCTGTTCCGTAGGTCCCATGCGAAAAATAAAACTATAGAACATCTTTATATCATATAAATCGGAAGAAAATGCCTCCCAAAAAGCAGTATAACTTCCTTTGTATTGATGTAGGCTGGCGTACTGTGTGCACTACATGTACAATCAATTTTTTGTAGGTGGATGCTTTACGAAGGTCGCACAGTCCCCGTCTTACTGTTCTTGAATATTGCACCACAGTAGGGTATGGTTCACGTGCTACAGCTTCACGGCAACTGTTTGGCCTGGATAATGTGTATATCAAGAATTATATAAAGTCATGGGACAGTGAAATGCTCCCCCTATCATGACCCACTAGTATCAGTCAACAAAGTCCAGACAGCACCAAATACGTAATCAGCATGAAGGATGGTTAGTCCTATCAATGTTCAAGGTGAAGGGGCTTCCCAGAATATATATATATATATATATATATATATATATATATATATATATATATATATATACATATATATATATATATATATATATATATATATATATATATATATATATATATATATATATATATATATACATATATATATATATACATATATATATATATATATATATATATATATATATATATATATATATATATATATATATATACATATATATATATATATATATATATATATATATATATATATATATATATATATATATATATATATATATGTATGTATATATATATATATATATATATATATATATATATATATATATATATATATATATATATATAGAATACTGACAATATATTACATTATGCTTACGACATTACGAACGTCAGTGATGCAAATCAAAGACCAGCGTTCTGATATTACAAAGGCCTTCTTTGAAGAGCAAGAAAATACTAAATGCTCATCTTTCTTATCTGAAGCGACGCGGTCTTCCGAAAGGGTGCCTTCAAAAAAAAAAAAAAGAAAAAAAAGTTTTTGTGCAGACATGAGAGCTATATCCATTCCTTAGTCTCGTTAAGATTACGGGCTGCATAAAACCCTGTATATACTACACTGATGGTAATGATGTGGCGATACATGTGGAAGTCCTGATGTGTATTACAATTGTTGAAGTTATAAACTCGGTACAAACTACTGGAAAACCAGACACGACATGAAACTGGCCGGGTTTGTTTACCTCTGGCGTCGTGAGGCATCTTCATCACTGGGTCTTCAACACATTGTACAAGATGCGTTCGACTGACTACAAAAATGCGAAGGGCCAAGGGATGCAGGGACGATGGACTCCACGTCATCTGAGGAAGTCTTGCCCCAGGAGGTGGAGGTGGCCAAGTCCAAACCCCGCAGGAGGAACTTAGCAAGGCAACGTCAATAGAATTATCAGGAGCTCATTTCACAGGATCATAAAGATGTAAATTTTTCCGATACGTTATAATCTCAAAAGGCAGTCGTCTCCGAATCCACACGTGACCTGCATGTCCATGATGTTTTTAGAGAATGACAACCAGCTGGAATGAAAGATAATTAACCTACCAATACTGAACGTGTGTAAGAAGGCGACCAAGATGATGCATTGTGGATCACGCCTACACTGCGTGGGAGAGGCTACGTTGAAGTACACTGCGCAGAGCGGAGGACTCTGGGTAAGGACAACATTCCAGGCAATGAAATGATCCTACACTGGCTGGAGGGAGTATATGCAAGACACTGGAAGTATTTCAAACACCGAGTGTACGTTGTAGAGCCGACAAGGAGTTATAGGTGTCACAACTGTGGGTATACGAGACCCCGAGGACTAGGAAGAGACTATGAGAGAATTCAAACAGCGGTTTCCATAGACAGTGTAGTGATTGTCCCACAAGCAAAGCTAACAAGGCATTTCGCAAGGAAAACACAAACTGCTTAGATACCTCGCAACGAGCAAAATTTTTGTTTCAAGAAAAACGCACCTCCTCAGCAAAAGATGGAAGAACTAAACACTTAAGAAGCCTCATAGCATCCGACCAGATATTATCGAAGACACTGGTTAGCAACGCAGTAGACAGCGTCAGCAATAGCCAAGAACATCATGCAATCCACAACTCCATTCGTATAACAGCCTCAGTTCACACGAACTCTGGCACGCACGCTCCATCCAGAAACACCGTCGATGGGACACAAGCAAATCAGCAAAACTAAAACAGCGAAATATATAAATATCTCGGTTCTAATCGTTACTAACGAATGAACAACTTTCCCAACAGGTTCGAACGGGTTTGGATCAGGCATCACGAGTATCAATGGAATAGTTACTGACTGGTGTGGAAAGGAACAGAAGGTATTACAGGAGACCCATGATGGAATAAAATGAAAAATGAAAACATATTCTCCAGCCCATAGCGTCAAGAATTCACGCCCCCACTACCTCCCTGGTAGTTCAAAAGCTGAAAAAAAGGAAGGGATGAGCTGTTCAGGAGAGAATGGAGTTAGTTCCTGCAGGGTGAGGTCTGGATGGCAGCAGTATACAACAGTTTCACCTCCCTGGAAGTTCACGCTAACCTACGTGGCACAGGACCGGATCTTCCACTTCTAGTATTTACTACCGATAACTCCCCCTGGGCCTCCCCTGTTGCTCACCTACCGTTGTTCCAGCCATCCATCAGCAGATCTCCTTGAAATCCATAACAGGAAAATTCAACTGCTCCATCAACCTTTCATCGTAACATTTCTACAAACTCTGCGGTTCATTATACTGATGGTTCTGTGGACCACAAGTCACTACACATCATTTTCCCCATCACTTTCTTCCAAAATCTGTCCAGTCACTAACAGTGCTTTCACATTACAGACGAAATTAATCAATAACGCAACAGCTCATAATCATAACGCAGTGACAGAAGTATTGCAACAGCTCAATCATAATGTCGTGATAGACACCGATTCGAAACCTGCTATAAAACAAAAAGAATATGAAACCTCATGAATCCTACTGACAACGTAAATCTAATTTTAAGGATAATTTTACAACTCTGTAATCTACAGTTAGAGGGTACATGCGTTATCCTCGACCTGGTTCCGGGCCGTGTGGGGCGAAACGGAAATGAGGTTGCTGATAGATCAGCCAAACGAGAAACGAATCCCTGCAAGTGTGAGCCATCTGTAGGGAAGGTTGTAGTCAGCGGGCTGGAGGCGTGTCGTCTGCTTGACCGCCACCACAACACTCAGCAACTTTCCTCCTTCTGCCGTCTGGTATAAAGTCATAACTAGCTACCAGGATCCCGTCTTTGGGGGGACAGGACTACCAGGAGTGAGAAACGCCCCATTACCCCGTCTTCGCCATGGTTACCCAAACGCTTCGAAGCTTGTGGATTGAACCCTTCGGATGATGGAGAGAAATGCTGATAATGTGGCCATATCAACAGACATTCTCTAAATCATTTGTCACTAAACAGTGATGAATTGTTCTTCATGTGAGAATATGACTTGAAACTAACCATACCATGATAAGCGTACCAAGATGTCTGTTTTTGTAAAGGTTGTGTATTGTACGTTCTCGCACGAACGACTTCTGGTTCCAGTCAGGTGACTACTTGAACTGTAACTTGGAATCAGTTCAAGGAGATCATAGAAGTACAGCATCACGGTCACTCTCAAAATACTACAGCCCAACGAAAAATTGAAGACTGATCCTTAATTTTTTCTATATGAAAATTTTTGACTGAGATTGTACTCTATTTTTATCTTTTGATGTAACCTTTGTCCAACTGATTTTTTTTATGACGTGGGTAATTACATGGTTTGTTTTTGTTTTCTATAAATTTCCTGTTTTACTCGCAAGAGCATGACATATTTCCTCAGCAAAACTGTCACTGTTTAATATATATATATATATATATATATATATATATATATATATATATATATATATATATATATATACATATATATAAAATATCATCTATATTACCATTATCAATATACTTTGTCGCTGTCTCCCGAGTTAGCGAGGAAGCGCAAGGAAACATACGAAAGAATGGCCCAACCCACCCACATACACATGTATATACATAAACGCCTACATACGCACATATACATACCTGTACATTTCAACGTATACACACATATACATACACAGACATATACATATATATACACGTGTATATATTCATATGTGCTGTGGCGGGGTGGCGACGAGAATCAATAATGGCAGCAAGTATGAATTATGTACGCGTATATATGTATATGTCTGTATATGTATATATATGTATACCTTGAAATGTATAGGTATGAATATGTGCGTGTGTGGACGTGTATGTATATACATGTGTATGTGGGTGGCTTGGGCCATTCTTTCGTCTGTTTCCTTGCGCTACCTCGCTAACGCGGGAGACAGCAACAAAGTATAATATATAATATATAAATACATATATATATATATATATATATATATATATATATATATATATATATATATATATATATATATATCGAACATTCTCCACGATTAACGGGTTCTTGAATCTATGTATACTGCCTGCGCTTTAGAAATTCTATGACAATGACCAAACACTTATACTGTAAAATACTTCTTAACATCTTTAACAAGTTTCTAGTTCAAAGGGTGTGATCAATTCACCCCTTACTCTTTCAAAGAGTGCAAATTTAGTTTCTCGTATGTATGACTGTATACAGTGTATTCATATGTGTATATATATGCTTCGTGTTTTCAATGGAGCTGTTTTATCCTGCTCGATCAATTGGATTAAAGTCGTTTGTGTTCGTAGATTCCCTGATCTGAAATTCTAATTTGCTGTCATTGTATGTAAAAGTCTTGTTCCCAGTGTTATATAGATTTCTTTCATAACAGCTTGTAAATGTCTTGTATGATTATGTTATCAGTAATCAATTTCTGCGCTGTTTAAAGAGCCTTCTACGTAATGGTTCGTTTAGATAAGGTCGGCACTGTCTGTTCCATTCATTTCTTTACAATATGAAATCCCTTCCTTTCGCCATACTTTTTTACTTAAATCTCTGAAAATATTTTAATAATTATATGTCTTTTGATACGCATCAAACAACTGCCATCCGCCACTTTGTTGATTTTCGTTTTAAAAACTATTTACCCGGCGCTTATAATAGAAAATAACACGTACAGGGGAAAGTCGCCATTTAGTAATTACCATGATATGCATGAAAACAATAAAAGAAGTGAAGCGTTGATTCGTGGCGAGAAAAACCTATCAGTTTTAGTAATGGAAACTTTTGAACAGGAAGAAAAAAGATTCTAATTATCAGAATATCATTATTTTGCTCATACGTGAATTATCAAACCAATTCACGCTAATTTTCCTTTAGTTACAGGAGGGTAAAGCGTGAATAACCATAATTCTTCGAAAGATTCGAAACATCCATACCTGAATCAGATTCGAGGTCGTTTCTGTTCTCATTGTCCATTCACTTCGTCAAGGAACCCTTAAACAAAATGAAACGCAGATATGAAGAGACCGCAAGTCAAACGACCGCCAATACGAAGATTAAACTGACGCATCCCAGATATGATAATGAGAACTAACATCAAACACGACTGAAATACGATGGTTTACCCAGGTATAAGTGCGTACCTTTTTGCTTGAAATTTTTTGAAATGTGAATTTCAGAACTGTGCCAGGCTTACCAAATAATTCTACATTGTTGTTTATATTCAATTTCAGTCTTATGATATATCATTCTTTTATACAAATATCAAATATTCAGGTATATTTCACTCACAAACAAGCGTATGAAATATAACAGCAGACAACAGAAATATTAAAGGGACTTGCAGCCAATGCAGTTCCTTCACCCCGCTAACTGTACCAATACTGTTTTATCTTTAGAACATCATTGCCAAATAAGAGGCGCTGGCATATTTTTCCATGTCGACATCCATGGGAATGCATCAAAACACTCGGTCCTGCTGGCGAGTGAATGTAAGCGAATCGTACTTGTAGCGATTTTGCCGCTCCACACTGACGACGCCTGGACTAGGCGGCAGTGACAGCTGAGACCTTACCTAACCCAATAATCTTCGTAAAAAAAAATGTGTTTGGTGGCCCAACCTACAGCTGCACTTGCAGTATTATTCCTTGGCATCCACTCGCGATGGTTCGCCGGTAGCAGATCAAAAGCCGCCCCTGTGGTTATAGATAACCTGATTATTTCCATGGGATGCGTAGCTCTTGCCGACTTAACATTATTGTCCAACATCTTGTGGAGAGTTTATTCTCTTGTGACATCATCATTTCCCACTGGATATAAATGCCCTTCCAAGAACTGACCTCGCCGCGTCTTAAATACCCGGGTATCGTCACAGCACGTCGGTCAAGCAGTTGACACACCACTCGACAACAAGTGTACCTCTCTGGTACCAGAAGTCTTGGCGATCTAACTTCAGATTCACGCCGCCCTTTGGCGTTCCTCCGTTAGTCGATGTTCTAACGTGACTCCTGACGTTCCATCTTCCTGGCAGGTTTCATTGTGGTGACTCATCTGCGACGTCCATTTGCGGCAGGACTCCAGTGTGACATCGCCTCCGCTAGTCACGAGCAACAGCTCCGACATCAGGGAAACCACGGCCACGCCCGCAGCACTCCCGCAAGCCTAGTCGTACTCGATGAGCCTCTTGCAAGCTTAGTCATACTCCAAGACCTTCTCAAAGCCTAGCCCTACTCCAGGAGCCTCCTGCACCCTAGTCCTATTTGAGGAGCCTTCCGCAACCTAGTTCTGTTTGAAGAGCCTCCCGCAACCCAGTCCTATTTGAAGAATCTCCCGCAATTTATGCACTAATCAGCAGTCGCCGTACTCTCCAAGAGCCTCCTGCCACCCAATCTCAAACAAGCGGCAGCCGCTACAGGAACCGCGATACGGGCCACATCCACCTCCTCCTACACGAGTTCCACGTTGACTTGGCAGCCAGGCACTTCTCCCAACTGCTCCTGCTTCATCTGACGCCTCCTACCATCACCATCATCACAGGAACCCCTGCCACATCTGCCTCGTATTTCTCGACCTTCCTTACTCTACCACTTCTTCACCATAATCCTGAACCTCCAGTAGCCCACTTCCCTCGGTCACCTCAATTTATACATCCTGTCAAATACCTTACCAGAACACCCGCTAAACTGGTGGGAATGAACGGCGACTTCTGGTAAGTGCTTGGATTGCAGGCGGCGCCTGGAGTAGAGCTAGGCTTACATGAACGCCGCGGACGTAGCCATAGGTCATTTGTTACAGCTGCTGCTCGTGATGGGCGGAGGCGATGTCTCACGCGAGTCCTGCCGAAAGTGGACGTCGAAGATGAGACACCACAATGAAACCTGCCAGGAAGATGATACGTCTGGAGTCACGTTGGAACATTTACTAACGGAGGAAACGCCAAAGGGCGGCTTGAGTCTGGAGTTATATCGCAACTTGTCTAGTGGCGAGTCAACTGCCTGACTGATTGGCTGTGGTGATACCCGGGTATTTATAAGAATCAAGGTCAGGTCTTGGAGGTATAGTTATTCCCAAAGAGAATTACAGACGCCGAAGCCGAATGTCGGAAGCTTCTGACCTCTCTCCAAGTTGCTGGACTCTAGATAAATTAAACCCGTAAGAGCAACGCCTCTCATGGAAGTAGTACATCTCTAAATTACAGTAACAGATTTTGATCTGCTACCGCCGAAGCATCGGATGTTGGTGTCGGTGATTACTACTGCAGGTCAAGCTATAGGATGAGCCATCAAACACATTTTATCGAGGATTATTGGCTCAGGTGAGGTAACAGGCTGTCACCTCCCACCCAGTTAAGGCGTCGTCAGTGTGGAGCGACAGTCACAACAGGCATTTCGTTTGCCTGTTCCTGGCATTACCTCTCTAACGCCGAAAAGACGAAACTATATGAAAAAAAATAGTCCTGCGTTTCACAATGAAAAGTACGGCAAATACAGCGAAACCTTTTATATTTCATCACTGTAAAAGGCAGTCGACCGAAACATTATATTAAAAATCCAGTAATAGGGTGGATTAGTTGTAAATTGTGTACAGGTAGGGATCATCTGTACTTGGAGTTGCCAGCACCTGATACTGCTGATAAGCATCTGACAGCACATAACCTGCGTGTTGGCAGAATTATGTTTGAAATGTAATTAAGTTCTTCGATACATAAAACTACGTTACATGTGCTGGTGTGCAAGATGATACGGTTTTGCAGTTATATGCTATTATACAAATGGCTATGGCTTTCTAGGTTGACACAAGTTTCGTTTCCAGCTTACAGATGAATTATGTTGGTCGTAGATTTCATGTAAAGCTAATCACTTATCCACCGATCGATGCAGCGAAACGCCCGTTTTGTAGAATCGAAGAATGAAAATAATGGTGTTTTTAGCCTAAATGTGACACAAAATAGTTCTCGAATGTAAGTAATTCTCTTTTGAAATGACAAGTGCAGTATGTGAAGGTGAGAATATTTCTTTTTCATGATGATGGATGAGTCGATAGTGGGGAGGGCTGTGAAGATCAGGGAAAATGTAAGACGTAAAGAAGTAGGTGAAAGAAATAAAGATAACCTGTGAACATTTCGCCCAACTTCACTTATGGGCCAAGATCTCTTGATGTCTAGTGCCATGATTGAAATATACCAGCGTCACGGTCGTCTAGTGCGCCCTGCCATAAGCCAAGAAATATGTCCGCGAACGAACAGAAAACTGGGGTATATAACGAGACTGTAACATCACGTAGTTTTCATATAACATCGAACGTCAGGTAAATACGACTACTAGAGGGAGTTAAGCGTGAGATTTTCAGTTCTTTTGATTCCTATCAATGCTTCAGTGACACATTTTTCATTCCTACATTTTCCCTGATCTTCACAAACCTCTCCATGATGACATATCTATGTTCGAAGAATCACAAAAAAAAAACAAGAAAATCACGACCAACCACTCTTATTCTGTTTTACACAAAGAACACTACCACTACAAAACAAAATGTCATAAAAATATTTCTAATCATGAACTTTATTCAAAATGATTATGCAAACATTATCACTGACCTGCAAAAATATTGACAGGTTGCATTAACTCCCGTTGATGAAAACAATGATGGTTTTAATTCACCAATAATCAGCGAAAATAAATTGGTTCGACATGTAGCCTATTACTAGTTAAAACTCGACATATCACGTGTAATCAATTGAAACATGGCCACAAGGCATTCAACATGACTATAATCAGCATCCAGCAGATCACCAATATAAAATATATCAATATTTGACAAACGGAATATACAACAATGAAAGAATATTTAGAGAGCGTAGCTCTTCTTAGTAATATTCTCATTTGAACACAAAAAGAATGTTGATATTTCATAACCAATGATACTGGACACATCACCTATAACTATAATCAGTCGAAGATACATACTGTCACCACTCTCATAACGATAATGATATTACTTGTAAATAAAATGAAACTTCATGGCTAAAGAACACACAACATATCACCACCTATCATCAAGTAAAACATAATGACCAAACAACAATGGACATATCATCTAGGATTGGTTGAAATATCATGGACAAACAAGTTGACAAAAAATATTTACTCACCTTCTGCCGGCTGGTAGTTGCAGGGTTGTTGGGTTGTTGAAACCATCAGTTACGATTCACAGCTTTACAAATATTCTAAACCATCTCTAAACACAGTTTTGTACATAGTTAAAAAAAACCTGTACTATCTGATTACATTAACTATAAACAGTAGAAACCACTTAATATACCACCTAAGTATAATCAGTTAAAATATAATTGGCAAATTAGTTGAATCATCATGGGAAAAACAATAATGAACATATCACCTAAATTTAAGTTGAAAATTCATGGCCATACAAAACTAGCCAATAATCACTTGAAACATGGCCAAACAACCCTGGATAAATCACCTACAGTCAGGTGACACATCAAGGCTATACAAAGCTGGACATACCAACTATAATCAGGTGTTATATCGTGGCCAAACAAGACTTGACATATCGCCTATAATCAGCTGAAATATATCATGGCAAAACAAGATGACATATAATAATGTTACTTACCTTACGTCGGTCGGCAGGTGTAAGGGCCGTGGAAGCCATCAGTCACGAGACTGTATAACATTTCAACATATTTTTTCTCTAATTACTAACTATTGTCAAATTTTCCATGTCCTGACAAACTGTCACGATATATCGCAATGATCAACTGATAGTTTCAAGTATAGTTTTCTAATTACCGACCCACACAATCTTTTCTCAAAGTTGGTAACAAAACAGTCAAACGACTTTCGTGCCAGAAATACGTCACTGTCTCATTGCAAACATGAGCGAATTGTTATGATTTAACGTTAAAGAAATCACTCGAGAAAATAATACTTTCCACGTAAATACAACGAACACACTGAAGTCTCTTTAAGTATCTAACACTCGCGGCGGAACGCTTGTATAAGGTCAGAGTTTGTAATATAGTGACAACAGTCAATATTTGCGTCTAGTTCACTGCATATCATTATATAATCACACACTCTATCTATACATGTCCTCCGTACATCCTACCTCATCCAGGGTCTGGGTAGGACTGTCAAACGTGGTCTCTGCCTCCAACCTCGAACCGTATGGTAGCGCCCGCAATAGTTCATGGCAAAAGTTTAACAATTGCATCGCTTATTTCACTGGTTTGTGTTGGTTATGAGAATATGTGTTTCGATTGGGATTACAAGGGAGAATTTGTGAAACTTATCTATAGCTAATAAGAAGTATGTTGCAAAGATTAGGTCATCAAAAACGATGAATTTTAGTGAGAACATACGGGTGTAAACAGCCAAACTCCGTTCTCTCTCTCTCTCTCTCTCTCTCTCTCTCTCTCTCTCTCTCTCTCTCTCTCTCTCTCTCTCTCTCTCTCTCTCTCTCGATAAAATCACACACAAAATGAGGTGTTCTCTGTATTAGGTTAGTCGCCCGGTAGTTTATTATACAACCTACATCAGTATCCTTCGACAATGTGAATTTCTGATTTTTTTTTTCCCCTAAGGGGACTACAGAACAGATGTAGCGATGTAAAAAGGAAAAGAAATCACACTTCCGTTCTGTGTCGATCGCCTTTGTTAAGACTGCCCATCTCATATTTTCACCCATAGAAATGAAGCTCGTATATAATATAACTCATCATAGAGTACAATGTACGGTAAGCATGATGGTAATTGCGCTGATGCCATACTGGGAGCTGTTTTGTGATTAAAACTAAGCCTGTTGATAGTATCAATCTAGCAATGTTGCCACCAAACCAGAGGGTCTGGAAATTGGCTCAAGTTATTATGTCAACCTTGACAAAAAAAAAAAAAGTATGGGATGGTCTTGGTGGTTAGAAAGTGGAGAGGATCACACGAGCACCATCTACAAATATTATTGCCAAGAGTTGCTTGTTGGTATTTCGATAGTGAAAGAACTGGTGACTGATGAAAATATTGATGGCGACACAGTGAATACCGTGATGTATGTAATAATGATGATAATGACAAAGATAACCATCTATTCATACATATTTTTTTTCCATAATGCACACATAATGCTAATTGTTGTGTACATACAAAGTTTGTGAACTAATTCGAGAATTGATGTTACCAGTAAAACATATGGAGATAAAATTGTGATAAATAGTTGTTTCCCACTTTTGGTAAACATAAAAAAATCTTTGAAGTTAGAGGTTAAACAGTACAACCAATGTTAAACCATCCAAAACACAGACGCATTATTTCAGTAGAGCTCGTTACCTCATGCACATTAAAGAAGAATTTGCCCTCACATGATATATTTGTATCATATATCATCAAAGAAAATACCTCCCCACATGAAAAAAGAAAAATGTGGCATACTTTTCTCTTTATTGGAGTTGAGGTGGGCTTAAGCGAGCGGGCCGGATCTTCACAATTTATATAAGGATATGACGATTATCTTTCATTTCTTATCTTTTATCTAGATGCGATTTCAATCTACATCAAAATACATCACACCCTTAATGGCTTCATACCAGGAATGATTTCTCATGCGCATCATTTCCGTGTCTTTATATATATTTTTCATATACCCATAATTCGCATAGTTTACATGTTTACATATTTCTATAACTAGAACATTATTTGCATGATATGAGAGAGAAAAAAGCTTAATCGTAGGCTAAGCTAGAGTGGGTTAGTTTGAGTAACTCAACCTTGCCTAGCAACATTCTGTGGATATAATGTGGAATTATACATCAGCTGGGAATTCAAACGAGCTTGTTCTTAACTATCAAAACCACGATCGTAGCGCGGAGCACCAGGCGCCTCGCTTGCACGGAGACTGGGTGTGGAAGTCGAACCAAGGAATCTTTTGTGGAATTTCTACTAATGGGACAAATTTTCAGAAGGGCTCATTTATGTGCGTGGAGGATAAATCATAACGAATAGCGCAATTTACATGGTAATACCAAACAGGGCTTCAGAGGGCCTAGTTTCTTGGGACAAAATTGGCTATTTACTTTTGAGTATCTAGGGGAGAGGGAAGGACCTCCTAAGGGAGATGCCCCACTGCAAAATATGTTTAAAGATGCCCTTTAGCACTCCGTTCTGAAGGCCATAAGCTAAAATGATGCATGTTACGTAAAATGGTATGTTCTGCTCCATACCAACGAGAAAACATTCAAAACTCGTGTGTAAAACTGCGTTGTTGACAGCACCTAAAAACCCTGTTCTAAAAGTGTCAGCTGAGAAAGATTAATGAAAGTTACTGAGTGAAAATAAAACCGCCAAACCCAAAATGAAATCTACGTTCCGGATTATAGGTAAAAAAAAGTAATTCAAGCGCCCAATCCCGGTCATCTCATGGTAGTCAAAATGACTCTCATTAGAAAAATGAAGATAAGCTACGCACAATGCTTACGAGGCAGCACCCAGACACCCCCCCCCCCCCCCGTTCAATCCTCTGTTCCAGGATCTAAATAACATTCATTTAACATTCATCATTTTGAGCGAGCCAAAACCTATGGAACTGGAATCTTTAAAGGAGGGGATCTGCATGTCTACTCTTCATCACTGGGTGGATCACAGTCATTTCAATAACGGGTGTGATTTTGAGTGTGATGAGACTATCAGAAATAGGAGTTCCGGGACGTTTTATCGCTGAACAAGAGGGTTTATGGCCAGATCAAGTTCAATCCAATCAAAATGAAACAATAAATCTTTGTCATGAGCTTGTCCAAGCCACGTAGTCTTCTGCGTTTTCCTTACTCTTTCTTTTTCATGTTGAAATGCCGTTCTGGGATATTCCCAGCTGTTTCTCCAACACCTTCCTTGACTTGAAGGGCGTTGGATTAATCTATGATGTATTTAAAGGTTAATCTTTTTGTGATTCTAAAATGATTCTTGGCAAAGCTGGAAAAGAAAATGATGATTAGGACATTCATTTACCTATTCCTATATATATATAAATATATATATATATATATATATATATATATATATATATATTTTTTTTTTGCTTTTCGCTGTCTCCCGCGTTTGCGAGGTAGCGCAAGGAAACAGACGAAAGAAATGGCCCAACCCACCCCCATACACATGTATATACATACGTCCACACACGCAAATATACATACCTACACAGCTTTCCATGGTTTACCCCAGACGCTTCACATGCCTTGATTCAATCCACTGACAGCACGTCAACCCCGGTATACCACATCGCTCCAATTCACTCTATTCCTTGCCCTCCTTTCACCCTCCTGCATGTTCAGGCCCCGATCACACTAAATCTTTTTCACTCCATCTTTCCACCTCCAATTTGGTCTCCCACTTCTCCTCGTTCCCTCCACCTCCGACACATATATCCTCTTGGTCAATCTTTCCTCACTCATTCTCTCCATGTGCCCAAACCATTTCAAAACACCCTCTTCTGCTCTCTCAACCACGCTCTTTTGTGTGTGTGTGTGTGTGTGTGTGTGTGTGTGTGTGTCTAGGCTGAAGCGTGAGCTGATCTGAATTACGTTTTACTTACTGTGATGGTTGTGATCGTCACAGCATATTCCCCGAGGATTTACGCTTGTTGAATATTTGATGTGGGGACTTTTCCTTGGCTCTGGAAAAAATATGAAAGAATTGGAGCAGTCATTCAGAATATCCAGAAGTGAGATATTCTTTTTGTAAATATTTAATATACAAGGCTTAGAAGACTGTTGGTAAAGAGGACACGCAAATGTTTTTCTTAGAACTGTCTGAGCCTTCCTCCCCGTAGATTTAAAACCTCCCCAAATAGATTTGGAAGCGAAGCCCTCCTTACATAGATTTAGAAGTTTAGACAAAGAAAATATATGTAAAGAGCGCCTTATGCTGTAATCATGACAAAGATCTTGTCTGATCTTAATTCTAAAATGGTACTAGGAATAATTTAGAACAATATTTATACGGAACTATAGCTTCACTGTTAAATCAAGAAGCTTTATAATTGACACCTAATAATGACTCTAAATGGATCTGTCAACACGCTTGTAGGTTGTGGCTAGGTTAGCGATGAGCTTCAATTTCTTGCCTTACAAAGGTTAGATAAGTGGACCACTGTTGTTATTTCCTTATCTGTGCAAAATGACTTATCAAAGAGGGTCGAATCGTATCTCAATACATTTTCGGATGTTGCTAAAGTTATGAGAATAAGCATGGTGTATTCAGGATTAAGATATCGTACAGTGGAACATAAACACAGTCTCTGGCATTGCTAAGACTCACTTTTTTCTTAAATGCTTTTTAATACGAAGTGAAGAAGATAAGACGATGGAAATTGTTGTTCCTTACGAAACAAATCACTGGAATGTTCCACTATATTAAGAGAGTTGTAACAGGTGAGTTATAAATGCTTACGTCCAGTTTGATTCCACCATTTGTGGAAACGTTGCTTAGGATCCAACGGCTAATGATAAGAATTATCCCTGTAGTTAGGAACTAATTTACAAGGCTGTTATACAAAGGAGCTCTTTGAAATAGGGATAGAAAAAAAGAAGAAATAACCAGAGAAAAATACAAGAAGCACGTTGTAAGAAATATCAGAACATATTCCATTCATGATTACAATAGCTAAGACATAGTGAACGTGGAGGGGAATAGCACGTGAAGAAGCTGCATGATACAAAAGATTACAGGAAAAACCCTATACACACAGACAGACGCAGGCATGAACACAACCTCGAGATAATTATCAATTTCCCTGACGTTTCGTATTCCACGCTTCTCCCAGGAGCCATCAAATTCCCCGTGGCTTTACAGTATCCCGGAAGCAGCACCACCACATATAGCCTCGCTCCCTCTTCCTCTCTAGATCATTATCTCCGGCGGGCGTGTCCCCTTACCTGTCGGCAGGCGAAAATTACCGTGATGAAGGTAATCCTGACCACATCCGACCGTAATTTGATAGTTTAGTATTTAAAAGGTTAGCATCCCTGCCGACGCTCCCTTATACTCTCATTATATGTGTGTTATAAATAGGTCAATTAATAAATAACGGTTTATTGGATTTAGGCAGCTGTTTGGCCAAAGATAATAGTTGAGGTATTTCATATATTACAGAACTGGGAAGTCGTGTTAGTTACTTGTTACTTAATTATACAAGAGCTTAAGATTAAGGCGAGCTGGGCATTTCCACGCCTTAGAGTAAGCATACAGGTATGGTACATCCAGACAAAGAAGATGGCAGATATACACAGACGTTTCGAAAATGAATAGTTATAGTAATAAAGTAGTTGGTTGTGTGTGTGTGTCTGTGTGTGTGTGTGTGTGTGTGTGTGTGTGTGTGTGTGTGTGTGTGTGTGTGTGTGTGTGTGTGTGTAATCACATATACAAGCAAACATGCACAAACGAGAACACATATCACACACGGAGCACAGTTCCACCAGCTCCACAGGGAAGGTAGGAGTGTTATGTGATGATAACATCAGACTGAAAGTAATGTATGCAATTGCTGATGGATATTTTTAGCTCATGATAAAGAGCTAGAATTCAAGGATCGTATCAGCAAAGGTGTGACTGATATTGCTGGAGTCGTGGAAATAAAGCTTAGTAAAGAGAAAAGGTCTCACCTGTTCTACTTAGAAGGGGTACATCGTAGTAAGGAGACAAAGTGAAGGGAAAGGAGAAAGAAGATTATTCCTCTTAATGAAACATAGATAAGTTTCAGGGTATAGTATTAAATGACTCAACGAGATTACATAACGAGGAGAGTAACTGTAAGAAAGAAGTGCATAGTGGTGTACATACCTAAACCAAATTGCCTTAGAATGGAAGAAATTCCTTAATAATTTTGTTTGGTAATACATCAAGATGCAATAGTATGAACAATGTAGATTTAGTTAACAAGCTTAATAACTACTAGGTCGATTTTGATTCCAAACTAGTACATTTCGATGTGTCATCCTTGTTCACAAAAAGTTCCCGTTGATGACCTATTAGAACATTTAATGGGTGACTTGGATAATCTTGATTTACCTGTTTCAAAGTCTATGTTTCTTAAACTAATAAAGTTATGTATAAATGACTGTGCATTTCAATTCAGGGGAGAATATTACGTTTAAACATTTGGTGTGGCACTGGGTAACCCTCTTTCATCAGTATTGATTAATCTATATGTGGAACCTCTTATGAGATTTACTGTGGAAGTGGGAAAACAATTACATATTACCAATTTCCGATTGCATTTCCATACGGTTGGAAATATGCTTAAGTTTAGTATCTACAGAAAACCCACCAATGCTTATTCTTATATTCATTATTACCCAACTGAAAATGATAGAATAAAACAATGATCACTCAAGTCGATGTTCCTTTGGCCATTACGTACATGCATTCCAGAATCTATTAATAAAAGGTTGAGAAGATAAATCCTATCGAATCCAAGCTAAAGTATCCTAGATCTTTCAATGATAACTCTCTTAAGCTAGTAGATAAATCATTTCATAGAGTTAACCCCAAACCTCCACTAGATACCAAGAATATTTTAGTTCTCCCGTTTAGTGATGATTTTACTTTAGTTCCTAGCTTACTTAAATCCTTTTAGGTGAATGTAGCTCTTAGCAATAACTATACTATGAATAAGTTAAAAAAGATTGCCAGAAATTCTGCCGGTTATGTTTACAGAATACCTTGTAAAAGTTGTAATACGTTTTATGTTGGACAGACTGGTAAGGATCTCTGTGTTAGACTTAAGCAACATGAGTATAGTGTAAGAGCAGGACTAGATTCAAATGCTTTGTTTAATCGCGTTAAAGATTATGACAATTATACTGGTTGGGAGAAAGCTAATTTAGTTATGACCTGTAACTCTTTGACCAAGAAAAATGTCATTTAATCTTCTCTTATAAAATGCACAAAGATTTGTAACATGAATATTAGCGAAGGTCTATATATAAAGTGGATAGCTTTGTCGTGGACAAAATTTGTGAACGGTTTCCTGTCTTGTCCACATAATAAGAATTTATGACAGGCACGTTGCCAGACCCGAAAGACCACACTTGTGTACCAACGACGTCTTAGTTCCGACTCTCTTGTATGTATATGTATACTGACTGTAAAATGCACTCGGCTTATCGTGTTTCAATTTTCCTCATAGTTATTAGCATTAGCATATATATATATATATATATATATATATATATATATATATATATATATATATATATATATATATATATATATGTGTGTGTGTGTGTGTGTGTGTGTGTGTGTGTGTGTGTGTGTGTGTGTGTGGTTATGGGTGTGTGTGTGTGTGTGTGTGTGTGTGGGTGTGGGTGTGTGTGTATGTGTATGTGTGTGTGTATAAGCATTCAACTGCCCGTGTCATCTAGAGTACCAAAAAACAACACTACCTAAAATCATAAATGCATTCAAACTACAGATATCTATTGAGTACCCACTGAAAAAAAAAAAGATCAAAATCAAAGGATTAGCGAGGTACGAAGGTAATCCAAAACTCTTCTTAAAACTTCCTGTAGATGAGAGCAGTATTAACTCCCCTTTGCAAAAATGTAAATCCTCTAAGAAAAAACATGATACTCAAAATTCTGAAGATTTCAGCAATTTGCAAATGCCAAACTAATATATTCCCCCTACTCCCTCCCCCAAGAACTATGTGTTTACAGATATTCTTAACAAGAGAATGCAGTCTCAACTTCTGTATCTTGGCCTTGGCTAACACGGCTCATAATTATTTCAAGCGCTTCCCAGAGAGAGAGAGAGAGAGAGAGAGAGAGAGAGAGAGAGAGAGAGAGAGAGAGAGAGAGAGAGAGAATCTTTTTTTGCATGGAAACTCTTACGAGAGAACAGGAGTTGTGAAAGCGAGGCCGGTAGGGACAGGAGGAAAAAAATATCGCTTGCAGGGGATTCATCCTGGGAGGAAAATATGTTAATCTAGAACTTCCTGGGGATTTTAGTTGAGAAGAAAACAGAGATGAGAGTGAGGAAGGGAAAACAGGAGTTCGTGTGGGTGTGTCTGCATGCTTGGTTAGGATGGTTGGTTGATGGACGTGTGTGGGTTGATGGTGTGGCGAGGTGGTGGTGTTATGCTATTGGTGGTGGAAATAGTGAAAAGGTGTGAGTGGTGATGGCATAAATGGTGACGGGTGGAGAACTCGTGGTAGTACAAGTGATGGTTGTGATGATGCAGATCGTAATGGAGATGCAATTGGTGGTGATGATGTAAGTGGTGTTGTTTTGGGTTGATGATTGAGGATGAGGCTGCTCGCTTAGACAGGGGGTGGGTAAGACGGTATGTTTCTCTGTCCTTGCCATAAATCATTGACGGGGCAGGTTCCGTTCGTCTCACGTAACTGGCCATTAAGGGCAAATTGCTCTCCTGTCGCTTCCATGTGTAATTGAGAATGACAGCAGGCTTTTGTTCGGGTCGCTGGCTCGTCTCGTCATTATTGTCTGAATGTCTTTCTTTTTTTTTTCTTTTTTTTCGTCTGTCTAACTTGCTTGTCACACACATTGATTTCGTCTCTCTCTCTCTCTCTCTCTCTCTCAGAAATTTGTCCTTCGGTAATTATATATATATATATATATATATATATATATATATATATATATATACGAACATACTGCATAGCCTTTAGGTTATGGGCCATAGCCCAGCGGTTATCGTTCCCGCCTCCTGCACAGTGGTCCTGGGTTCGATCCTGGCTGTTTAGAGGTTTGTATGTTTTGTATATATATATATATATATATATATATACATATATGATCCTATGATCCACTTCCGCTCATAGGGTGGGGGAGGGGGTGAAAATCCTTTGAGCCTTGAAGAATGTGTGGAAGTCGAGAACATTATCTCGGAAAGCAAAAATGGGTATGTTTGAAGGAATACTGGTTCCAACAATGTTGTATGGTTGCGAGGCGTGGGCTATGGATAGAGTTGTGCGCAGGAGGATGGATGTGCTGGAAATGAGATGTTTGAGGACAATGTGTGGTGTGAGGTGGTTTGATCGAGTAAGTAACGTAAGGGTAAGAGAGATGTGTGGAAATAAAAAGAGCGTGGTTGAGAGAGCAGAAGAGGGTGTTTTGAAATGGTTTGGGCACATGGAGAGAATGAGTGAGGAAAGATTGACCAAGAGGATATATGTGTCGGAGGTGGAGGGAACGAGGAGAAGTGGGAGACCAAATTGGAGGTGGAAAGATGGAGTGAAAAAGATTTTGTGTGATCGGGGCCTGAACATGCAGGAGGGTGAAAGGAGGGCAAGGAATAGAGTGAATTGGATCGATGTGGTATACCGGGGTTGACGTGCTGTCAGTGGATTAAATCAGGGCATGTGAAGCGTCTGGGGTAAACCATGGAAAGCTGTGTAGGTATGTATATTTGCGTGTGTGGACGTATGTATATACATGTGTATGAGGGTGGGTTGGGCCATTTCTTTCGTCTGTTTCCTTGCGCTACCTCGCAAACGCAGGAGACACCGACAAAGCAAAAAAAAAAAAAAATATATATATATATATGTATATATATCAGCATGGCAGTAAGGTCCGAGTGATGCATGTGTTCTAACATTTGCTAATAACCAATAGGAAAAATGAAACACGATAAACCCCGTGTGCACTGTCGCGTACATCACATCTCCAGGGGAGACACAGAAATGAGACGGAAGATTTAGAACAGTCGACAAAATATAGAAGAAACACGTAGTTAAGCTGCTGTTGGTACACGTGTATGAGTAGTCTGTGGTCTTCGGGGTCTGGCACCGCGTCTGTCATAATATTTACGATGTGCTCAAGGCACGAAAGCTTTTACAAGCCTCGTACAAGGTAGAACTTTGTAGGTAATTTCGTCATCGGTTTCCTGTCTTGACCACGTGATAAATCTTATGACAGGTGTGGTGCCAGACCCGTTAACCACGAACCTCGAACACGTCTATGTCACCGGTGTCTTAGCTCTACCTCTCTTATCTCATTTCTGTGTCTCTTCTGAAGATGGGATATGCACGAAAGTGCACTCGGGACTTATCGTGTTCCGTTTTTCCCCCTCGTGGATATCGGCAAATGTAAATATTTCACAAAGTGGTAAATGGTTATATGTGGAGAAATTTTGTGATTAGTTGTAGACACATAAATGGCCAACATTATTTATCGACTGTGCATGTTACCAGGAAGTGCATATGTATAATTAAGGCCTTAATGAAACTTTCGATGATTAGTTCCATTTTTTTCTTACTAGTCCAAGGAATAACTCTTGTGTTCCAAATTTGGGCGAGGGACAGCAGCACTGGTCTGGGACCTGTGACACGATTTCATCTTATGTAGTACAAAATGTCAAAAACAGGCAAGTTCACGTCATCATATCGATGGTTCACATCACCACACCTTTGCCCCCCACACCACCATATCCTTAGCGTAGATCACCATACCCTGGTCCACATCACCACACCCATGGTCCAGATCACCACACTCTAAGCCCCACACCACCACACTCCCCTGGCCCACCTCACCACATCTCCAAACACACACACACCTTTTCTTGAGTCCCTTACACACCTACCACCCCTCCTGGCTCCCAGGAGTGTGGGGAATTGCCTGTTGGTAATCCTGGAGGGAAAGTGGCAGCCATTAGCGACGTCGGCAACCCGCACAGGTTTTTACTTCATTAGATTCAGGAAAAAAGCTAAATGGAGAAGTGACCTGGGACATTACGTCTGGGGAGACCTGTCCATTTACATCGTGCCTCCCTCACTTCCGTCTATGCTCTCTCTCTCTCTCTCTCTCTCTCTCTGTATATATATATATATATATATATATATATATATATATATATATATATATATATATTGGCTGAAAATTTACTTCACCTTGCAGAGAGATATACTGGAAAGTGGTGATTGTTGCATATATATATATATATATATATATATATATATATATATATATTCCCTTTTCATGGGTGTTTTTCTCCAAGCTTCTCTCTCTCTCTCTTTCTGTCTGCGTTTCTCTGTCTTTCTGTCTGTCTGTCTCTGCCTGTCTGTCCATCTGTCTGTCTCTTTCTCTCAGCTGTGGCTGTGGGGTTATCGTTTTGCACATTATCTCTCTATCTCTGCCATTGGGTTATTTACCTTACTGGAGATCATGCTCTAGATCCATCTGTAAATAACGTCGATTGATGACCTCTCAAACACTTTAATAACACAGTCGGTTTGTTGACCTCTCTGACTTTTCTGTTGGTCATTACTTTTCTTTCATCTTTAGATACACTCCAGGTATTAAGATATTTTATTTTCTGTTGTTGATTCATACGCCAATCAGTTGTTTAGAAGTTTTACTTATCGTTCATTTTTTTATCCCTTTTTCCATCAAACAGAAGCTGGCTTTTGTTTTTGAATCTGGCTTTTATTTCTTAATCATTACGGCTATTGATCTACCTGCTGTTATCATTGTTATCTTGACCTTTTTAAACAATTTATTATCTTTTCTTTTTTTGACATTACAGTGTTGTAATTCAGGTGTTGACCTTTCTGTTACTTATTCAATGACCTTTCTAACTTTTTTTATGTTAGCTGAAATGGCAAGGACAACTGAGGCCCAAATCAAGGCCATCCCATTAACGATATATATATATATATATATATATATATATATATATATATGATACTTCCCACGTATTCCCTGCGTGTCGTAGAAGGCGACTAAAAGGGGAGGGAGCGGGGGGCTGGAAATCCTCCCCTCTCGTTTTTTTTTTTTAATCTTCCAAAAGAAGGAACAGAGGGGGCCAGGTGAGGATATTCCAAAAAAGGCCCAGTCCTCTGTTCCTAACCCTACCTCGCTAACGCGGGAAATGGCGAATAGTTTAAAAGAAAAAAGAAAATATATATATATATATATATATACCTAAGTATGAGTCAGGTACTCATTTTATTGACCCACCCTTAGGAGTAGATGAACGACAGGGTTGACTGTGGACGGTCTGCCGCAACCCGGATTCGAACCTATGCGCTCGACCCTGAGCGGTCCGTGAAGGCGTCAAGGTCCAGGAACGCTAACCGATACACCACGGGCAGGTCCATATAGTTAACCATTTTCCTTCTTTTTTGATGACCTCTCCGGAGCTCAGCTGCTTGACGATGCTTTGAGATGACGAAGGTCAAGTTTCCTCTGTGTCCGTAGCCATTGCTTCGAGTGTGAATAATAATGATAATGATAATACTCTAATTGCCTTGTTGGTTTCTTTCTGCGTCAATCATCCGTTTCATTGTTTCCACTCGCCACTAGCCATCTTATACGTATAAACATTCCTTGTTTGTGAGGGAGTGTCCCGTGAGGACTTCGCTATATACCATGGCAGCATTTATGATGATAATGGAACACCTGTAGGACAATTATCAAAATATGACCAACGATGATCAGATATTCAGACACAATGTGTTGACATATATATATATATCAGCCTCGAAATCTATCTCTCTCTCCGATTCCCAGCAACGGTGGAGACGGGTCTAAGTCATATACGTAGTTTCTGGGAGACGACAAGAGCCAACTGGTCTCAAAAGGACCCTCTCAGACTCTTATTTTGTATGGAATTATTGGTTAAAAAAAAAGAAAAGAAAGAGCCATACCATCCTATTATCTACAGGTAACCATAGAGTTAGCAAGTTTTCAATTTCATGGTGCCTGTAAGATATGGATTTACGGCACACATCTGGCTCTCGCTTCCCATAGTTTCTGTGCCGAGACGAGCTATATGGGGATTGACCGTTATGATGCCCCTTCCTTCTCCGTCTTTCCCTGTGTGGCATGAATGTGGAATTTTCTTCCACCTTTTGTCTTTCCCTCTTCCTATAGCCTTCCCACCTCTGTTATTCGGACTTACAATTATTCCCTGCTTTTTTTCGCACATTATTTTACCTTTCATCCAAGATGACCATGGCTGGGCTATGCCCTTGCCTCTGCTACATCGTCTATTGTAGAAGATTCTGTGGCTACTTCCACCTCAAACAAGAATGATACTATAGCATCTAGGTGGTATAATGGCATTGATTGATCTGTAGAGCACCGCTGATCCAAACTTAAAACTATATCACTGTACTTAATGTATCTTATTTAGAATCACTGTTGTAATGTTTTTAACGAAGGCTCTGCGTTGTTGGAGATGGCTGTTTACAACAGTGAAATAACTGGACCCCACAGCTGTGTCCTGAGAGGGAGAGAGAGCAGCGGCAAAGGAGAGACAAACAAACCTTCCATGAAATATGGTTCAGTAAAGCTTCGAAGTGGACGACGCCTGTTTTGATTCACGGAACCTCCAGGTGCGCGAAACGCGTTTCATCAAGGTTATAAAGTGGGCGAAACCAATTCAATCACTGGGTTTTAAAAGACTAAAGGTTGCTCATTTAAACAATAAACTTTAACATTTAGTTCATCAAATCCTCGAGACGAATGATTAGTCATTCATTACAGTTCCGAAATCCGTCTAAACCCTTAGGATCGAACCCTTTTTAAGTCTTACCTTGTACCACCTTCTCTTCCCGATTTTATCCGAGTCTTCCCCGGCATACTTCTCTGTCCCCTGATCGCCAGCACCTTTGCAAGTTATGATAATCCGAACGTACTGTCCCTCTCAAAAGTGTCAGATGGTAGCTCAATGCTCATTTCTAAACAAGATGAACATGTCCATAATCATACCCACACCAGACGCTGGAGATCATACTAGGCTTTGATGATGATGATGCTCTTGTCCTAGTCTAAATAGGCCTCATCGACCTTACCCATCCACATACTGATCATAATGCCTTTTTCTTTTTTAACTTTTGCAGGCTGGATGATAATTCCAAAGGGATCATATAATATGCAAACTCGTTGAACATGTGTGAGAATTCTAACACTTTACATTTAAGATTATGTTGGAGAATAATGATAATACAGCCTGCGCCGCCGACATGACCGGAAAAGTTCTAATCTTCAGAGCTCTCAAGCTTAACCCTGGGAGATATATGCTTGTTGGGGCTGAAGGTAATGTTGGTTAAATATTCATCATAGCTGTGTAAAATTCTGTGTCCCTCTCTCTCTGTATCTGGCGATATCTCAGCCTCGAATCTTAGCTGTGTGTAGTACCATTCCATCTCCGCCATAACGTTCCATGGACCATATCCATGTAAATAGGGCTAGGCTGCATATAGTTTTAGAATCATCTCTAACGCGAGAAAGGTCTTCAGAAACTTATTACGGTCATAATAACTTGGTTGATAGACCCGATGCCTAACCAACCTAATTGGCTGTAATTGGCTGTAATCATTTATGTTCTACACGTTATCATATCCTCTCCACATCACGTGGAGGGTTGTTAGATTCTGTCTTCGTGCTTGGCGCTCATGTGCAATTGCCCAATTTGCAGTACGGAGAGTTTTTTATGCACTCTTGGTACTCAATCTGTTCGATTATATGCAATTACTATGCATGTCTTACGGCAAGAGAATTTCGCATTGATAGAACCCTATTTTATAGCTTTATATGTATACTGTGCCTTAACGCAAACCCCCAGCGGTATCCACGTACGTCCCTAAAGTAAACAAAGAAAAGGAATCAAAAATAATTTGCTGTAGCCTAGCCGCTCTATAAGCATATCTAACATTAGCCCGAGAAATTAGGGGCCCGCTATGCTAAACCATTGACTCGTTTGTAATCACTTACGTCCTGTACACGTAGTGTGTACTACTATTGCATTTGTGGGACTGTAATCTTATGAACCTTTGCAATTCTAAAGTATCAACCAAAATTGTGCGCGTACTTAAAAACAAAAAAAAAAAGCATTTATCGGAGTTACTGTAGAGAAATCAGATAATGGATATTTTTCTGCCGGTGCGATTATAACCAAACCATTAAATTTTAATAGTGGGTGCTGCGTGTCGTCTTTATATTAGTTGCATCAAGGGTCTTGGGGAAATGTTGAAGCGATGTTGTCGTGGTAGAGCGATGGACGAAGATGACCAGGTTGTCAGCGGGAGAGGGACTGGTTTGCCTAGGAAGTGTGGGTTTCAGATTCGTGTATATCCGGAGCGTTGAAGTAGAGACAGTGCTTTGGGTGGTGGTCGGTCGCCTAGCTGCTGGCCGTGTCACTTCTGTAAGAAAGTTTGTCTTTATAATTAGAATTTAAACTGCGATTAGAAGTTACAGAGTTGTTATACAGTGGTAAGTTATTTTCTATTTCTTTGGCGTTTAGTTTTAGAGATGGTAAAGTGGGAGATGTCCAGTGCTGTTACATAGAACATTATGCCGAACATCAGGTTGTGACTATTGGGAGCAATGTTTTTTTGTCATCGTGTACTTGTTTAGTGTGTGTGTAGTTGCTAGGAAGCTGGCGGGTGTTCAGTGTGTAATATTTTGTGTGGTTTGCAGCTTTATGATGTACATTCTCTTGAGAGGGTGGGATACCAGGCAGGAAGGGCATCGTTAGGAGGGAGCGGACGAAGTGTTTGTATACATTGCCTCGGGATACACTTATCCAAATCTGGCGCAAGTAAGAGTTCCAAGGGCATTTAATTTGAGTGTTAGTCTTGTGTTAATATGGGTGTAAAGATCGAATTTCAATTGTAATTACAATGTGGGCATATTATATTCATTCCCCCATCCTAAGGCATATTGAAGGATGTTATTGCCATGTCCTGGAAAAGGAAATTTGATATCCTTTGATAATACGTATAGTCGGCTATACACATCCAGAAGGATCAGTATTTTTGAGCGTTAGGTAGACGTTTGCACATTCTGAAAACCTGACCACTAGTAAGGATATCATAACGAATATGCACATTAAATATTTAATTAAACATTTCGAAGCCATTAAAAATTAAACATTTAAAACGATTCTATACACATTAACAAAAGACTAGCAAGTTTATGCAAATCCCTTTGTTTCTTTGGCCATTCTGGGTATGGTACGTAGTGGGCAAAATCCTCTCCATTATAGACAGGATGTCCATTATCTTGCAAGTTGTAGTCCTTGTCCAGATAATCAAGGACATACATTGCCTGTCGGTTTGTCAAAAATAACGTCTACCAAATCCTGTAAAAGTCGCATCTCTTTGTTTTGGTAGCCATCTTAGTAGCCGTTCCGATTCAACGCACGTCAGAATTGGAGATTCTAATGTGGTTAAGTAGGGCTAAACGAAATAGTCCAGTTGGCACGTTATGTTCTTCTCCGGGAGTGCGGCGCCCTTCATCACCAGCTGCGTGAGGATGGTCGTGCCGTCGTTCTGGCCCAGGAGGAGGTAGTGGTCAGAGAGTTCATCAGATATGTTCGTCTTGGGCAGGGGAATGTGTTGAGCCCAGTCTACCCTCGGCGTGCTCAGATGAGCAATCTCTTTCAGAGTCTCTCCTGAAAGATAAGATCTCTTCAGTACGTGTAAATATCTATATATAAAAGATACCATTATCTAAACCATTCTTAAGATATGATCAAATGCGTTGACAAAACCAGTATCATTCATTTGCTTAAGATGTACCCTGGGTCTCGCGACCTGTTGGTTTGGTACAACTATATATGTACATCTCTCCCACTCACCCAACAGAGTATACACCACTGGCATCCGGTTCTCCTGAAGAGCTATGACGATGCAGGAACCCGTCGTTCTCACCCCGGCGAAGAAGGCCACCACTTTGATTCTCGTCGGCAAAAAGTGAATGTCCGACCAGGTAATAACCTTTTTGCGTAGGTCCACGGAATATAGCTGGAATAGAGGTGGCAAGTGAGAGGTACCATCGACTCTGAGACATTAGGAGAGATTAAGATAAACGAAGATTCAACGTAGAGCAATTTAGATTCGGTGGAAAAACTCTAACGTGTCATGTTCCCCACCTTTCCATTTCCTTTTGTATTGAAGCACAATGGTCTTTTTGCCGCAATGTAGAAGTGCCAGCACTTAAGCTGGTGCCTAAAGCATTCCCGACTTATTAGGAGATTCTCATTCTACATCCCTCAGTTTAGAAATACAATCAACCGTCATTAATACTTTTCCTCTCGCCTTTGGCTAGTTAACACAAGGACACTTACCCTATGTCTATTCGAAGTGGATGATCTTGCTGTAGTATGATACTACCCAGGAAGTACACAATCTTCCCAGTTAGAGGACTACTCCGTCATGAGCGACGCCTCTCCCCCCCTCAGCCCTCACTCACTCTCTTTCACAAGACTCCATCCCCCTCATTACCCTTTAAACCCTCTTCCCCCTCCTGAAAAGTCCCCACCTCTTTTATAACCAAGACCCTCCCTTCATAATCAACCCGAAGGCGCACTTTCCCCACACATGAGGAATCGCAACGACTCTGCTGCCTCTCGAAGAACCTCAGAGACACTATGCCCATTATGAGAAAGACTGAAGGTTTCTCCCTTCCCATCGTGAATAACCCTAAGCCACTTCCTCTCACGAACACCGAAGACTTTCCCTTCGTGAAGAACGGTAAAGATACTTTCCCCCCTTCATGAACACCAAAGACATTTCCCCCTTCGTGGAGGACTTCAAAGACATTCCTCCTTCACGAGAAACCCCAATGATTCCCCCCACCCCCTTCTCATGAACTACGTCCAAAACAACTTCCCGACTGTGGACCACAAGTCCCTTTGTCTGAACACAACCCTCAAGACTCAACAAACCAGAGTACCTCCTCACCTTCCTCTATGTATCTATCCTTGTCATACCCCCTCCCCCCCTCACATAAGCGCTCCACATAGTGAACCACGAAGATCTTCATCCAAATCACGAACTACATAAGACTACCTCGTTATCATGAGCCACCTCTAAGACGCACCCCTTCCCTTTTCGTGAGCTACCCAAAGACTCCCTAGTACGCATCTTCTATCCCCGATAGCCCTCTTTCTCTTATGCTTCCTTGATACCCCTTTTTTTGATACCCTCTTCCTTCATGAAGATCATTTCTCGAATGCCCTTCCCAAAGAAAATGAACAAATGCTTTGTCTCAACCCCTTTAACTATCCCATCGAACCCATAAGCAACTTTTAGTGGGTACCACTCACCTCGAGAACGTACAGTTCTTTGTGCATCTTCAGCCTCGTCACACTCAGGAGGAGGAAGACCTTGTCGCCTTGCTCCATCAGCAACACGTCGTCGATCCTCTTGGCCACTTCGATCACCGCCCCCACCTGGCCGTTCACGATCAACGTGCCTTGTCCTCGAGAAGAACGGAACTCTACCGAGACTCCTGACCTCGTAAGCAAAGTACTAGAGAGATCTGTTAAGAGGATCGGGACAGTAATGTCATTAGGGATTACACATTTCCTCGAATTTTGTGAAACTTGGTAGTTTCTTTATAATGCCACCAAATATTACGTATTTTGTTCGGTAGGTAATGTAATTTTTTACGAAAGGAATTGGCAGAGTTATGCTGTACAGTTAATCTGAAGAGCCTTAGTAGGTATGGCGAGAATGTACGTCTATAGAGAACTAAAGAAATCTCCAGAGTACTATGTGACAGGTCTCAGAGAATAAGGATTGTTAAAATAGGTACCATCAGCTCCACACTAGTACAAGTACTGCTTATACTTCAGCACTACTAGGGTTTCATTCCATGTGGAACTAAATGCCTTTAGATACCCCAAGAAAGTCATAGGGCATTGTACAACACGCACCTATACAGTTACACCAATGTGAGGCGAGTCTCCATGGTTCTGTGTGGATAGTGCCTTTTGCAACAAGTTTAAGGACTTATTAAGAAGCGAATATCTGTGACCAAGTGTAAAAGTGTGATTGAAATGGCAGTCAAGAGCAAAAGGTTCCATTTCATTTGGTAAATCCTGGTGTTATGTTCTATCCTGAGGGTTTACGATCTATCTGAATGAATATCCTTATCCATTATAGGAACATTGTTCCAAAAGTGTTGAGAGCTGGAAAATTACGAGGTTAAAAAGAGGATATTTGCAATCGATCATACCTGGAGATGAACTTGGTCTAATCATTTTTTATGGATGAATTTACCTCGTTTGGATATATAGAAGCGAACGAAAAAATAACTAGAAAATAGTTCATATAGATCGATGACAAATGTTGGAGAATCATTAGCAATAATTACAGGAATTCTATGTGATTGAGAAGAGAACTCACGTTCAGTAATAGATATATAAGAGGGAGAGAGAGAATGAATATATCGAGTGAAGGCAGATATAAATTTATTGATCGAGAAGGTAACGTGCATGGCATTTTATATATATGGAGCGAATAGTTGCATGCCTCAAGTCACAAATACCATAAACAAAAAGCGAAAGTCTTGCAACATTGAAAAGTCTTAACAGTTTACTTCGTCACGCTGTGTGTGTGTGTGTGTGTGTGTGTGTGTGTGTGTGTTTGAAGAAGGGTCCCTGCACCTGGCGTAGCCCAGGGAGATTGGAAAGGGACAAAGGATTACGGAGAGTCAATAGGATTTATACTTGCACCAGAGACTTGTCTTACCAACATGTCCCCCAATCCCAGTTCCTTCTTGCAGGTCGCCCGTGAGAAGGTCGAATATGTAGGCAATGGTGTGGTCGAGGTCGTGCACATAGAGGTACACCAACCCAGCTCTAGTCACTTGGGAAAGGCTCTCACCAGGAACCAGCTCCTTGTGCACCTGAAAACAAATCATCTACTGTCAAATCCAACCTCGTCAAGACGAAAATGTTCCATCAGCCTCGTGATTAAATTTTCAAGTTCCAAGACTTCCCCCTCTTTCCTATTTTACCCTATTCCAGTATGTTTTGAGAATCCTATTGACAATATGTCATGGAATTTATATCCTGCCCCTTTTTTACACTGGATTTAAGTCTACCTGATGTAGTGACGCGGATACAAAATTCTGATTCGTGTAGAAACAGTTTGTAGATAGAAATCAGGAAATTAAAGTTTAAGATCTTACGAGGCAATGAGAGGTATTTAGGATTATCCCTGCATGACTTATACAAGTCTCTTCTGTCATAGGAGGATCGAACTATTCCTCGAGTCAGTCTAAGAGAATCCAGACCCCAAACAAAGTCCCTAAAAACGCTTGAAAAAAAAAAAAAAATTAATTTAACTATCGAGTGATAGTATGTGCAATTTACGTGATGAAAGTTGCCTTAGACAAGCACACGTAGTGGGAGTTAAGAAGTGTTTATTGGGTTGGACCGTAGTAATTATCAAACTAAAAACCGATTTTTTTTTTTTGAACCGTCTGCTGTGCAAGTCTTTTGAAAACAATGTAAATGAAATGTACATTTTCATACGTAATGACCAACATAATCCATATCTATATACCGATTTCCATCGACAAACTACTAAATCCATCATCTCCAAATATACTCTAGTTTTGTGCCTCGTATCATTGCCACCACACGAGTATCTCCCAGTATACTTCATACGTGTTCCTTGTAACACACGTACAGGTTTCCACCACATACGCCACAGTAAGTGGCACCAGACTGCACAAGATGAAGTCTGGTCTCCTTCCGCTAACCACCACTTATAGTCCACTTCTCAGCCTTGCTGGAATCGCTTCTCTTTACTGACTGAACTGAACACTTGCCACCCTTAAGTGTTGATGTTCCTGCTCCATTTTTTCCCCTCCTTCCAAGTTCTACACAGACAACAAGGCCGAGAGACAAGTGGGAGAGTATACATAGAGTTTCTGTTCATCAAACGTACCCTTGATGGCGTTTGCGTGAGAGTCCTACCAAAGTTTAAAATAGTCAGGTAGGTGTGTGTGTGGTGGGAGAGGGGAAAGGTTAATGGGAATGCCTCAAACTCCTTCCGCGGCGTAACGAGCTAACGTACCCATCACCTGCCGATGATCATACACATAGTATAAAGCTCCATCTTTGCCTCTACTTAATCTGCACGTACTTCAACGACTTGTGATTATTATATACGAACATCTACGCCGAGTATCTGTCAAGGTTATGATCAGATGCAATGACTCGTAACATACGGGTTACGTTGTTCAATACGCTCGTGATCATGTGTAAACCACAATTACCTGTACAGTCCATAGCAGATTCAGGGATTTCTCCAGATGAAACTAGTGAAAAAAAATTGTCACTAACGAGTTAAGACTAACTCTCCCGTGCCTATCTACATTACCTATTTCTACCACCGATTATCGATTAGTTGGATTGGATTATGAAATATAAGTTTATAATCCAAGCACTGGAGACCCAGCCACCTTTGAATGGTTGGGTCACACTTTCGCAAGATGTATAACCTTTGACCCATGTTGATGTACAAAGTACATGGGGATAAAAAAAAAAAAAAAGGTAATGGGTTTGGGATGCTTTTGGACGAGGTGACCAGCTGGAGGACGGTAATAGAATCCCGTCTATCGATCTAGTATCCAAGTATATAAGAAATAAGACTAGCAGAAAGTTCCTCCTTCACAGATCCTTCATATCTTTATACAACTCTTTAAACGTCTATATCGCGGCGCTTCAAGGAACTTTGAGGAAGATTAGAGAAGGAATCCAAGTAAATTATCTAATCAAATCGAAATATCCATTAAATTTCAAATGCTCTAATGATATTGACCGACTATTACTGAAAGACATGGCACTACATGTATATTATTTCAGACTGCTTGGAAGAACCTAGATGTCAAAACTACAAACTCCTAGAAACGACAGCTCTCGCATGTGTCAAATTTCATGGTCTGGAAATTACTTGCATTGTTAGAGCCACCGAGTCATTTTTTTTTTCGAGAGCAACAAATAGAACGGTCTTAACTACAGTATCCTCGAGATTAGGATATAATTTGCCAGTTATCTGAAACCTTTAAGGAAAAGTTCCGTTAAATTGTTCACTCCATCTAGTTTCGTGCATTTCAATAGAACTTATAGAGTCCCCAGTAACAATATGTTCGGAGGAAGCTAAGTTAAGAGTTCACGAAAAAAAATTCTACACCTGGGGAATATAGAGATACATTATAGAATGCTCTTTCAAGATTTAAGAAACAAGAGGCGTAGAAATGAATTACTTTTTTTTTGTAACATCATAAATGAAGTTTGTAGAGGCAGTTTCTTTTCGCATTCGTACTTTCTATAATTTCAATTTACTTCGTCTTTGACTGAAGTGTAATTAAGCCATGAAGTACAAGGCTGTTCGTCTATTTCTCAACTACCTAGGCTGCTTTGCTTCATCTGGCACATCTACAGACCTTCCGAACAATTTCCCTGCAATAATCCATTTAACTCTAGTCCATAAATTTATCAACCTTCAACCCAGACAAGAGTTCTACCAACCCAAGAGGTAAAAAGTGTCGTTCTTCGTGGCAGTGGTGCGTGCGCTTGGCAGACACACTTGGCCATTATAAAAGTCAAAGTGTTTCATGAAAGCGTGCAGGCACAAAGATAGCTGCCAGGTTACATAGTCAAATGAGAACCAAAATCTCAAATAGCTTCCAGGTGGACGATGCACTTTTTAGGTGATGTAGTGGAGGGATGAGTCTTATCCCTTACGGCTTCACAATGAACGTATTCTTGCAGTCTGCCATGACATGTATTCCCCATCTGTAGTAAAAGACATTAACCTTCTACACAGGCAGATTACCCATGAGGCAAGAGTTCTTAACCAAATCTGACCCCGACCTCTCATTCCTTCTTTCATACGACAGCGTTATCAACATTCAATAGAAATCTAATAACACAATTGGTACTATGTAGTGTCCAACATGTCTTTGAAATGAACCTCATCTTCGACCAAACTAGTCCTAAGTACATTTCTAATATAATCCGTTTGAATTACTTAGTCTGTGATTTCCAATGTACAAGGAACACTTTTGATGATCAGTAACAATCGTTTTCAAACTATGAACATTTTTACGCAAGCCAACCAGCAGTTTTAACAAGACGTCCCGTTGTATCTTCTTTGTTAGAATTGATAAAAACCATTTAAAAAAAAAAAGATAATCGCGATGCTCATTCGTTTTCAAATAACTTGATAAATTTTACAATCATTCCGGGAAATTAATGTCAAAAAGACTATTGCACTTCGATTCTTCGAGCAAGTATAAGGATTTTAAGTCCTTATAGGAAATGGATCATTTTTTTGTATCAACAGACTCGCTTGTGATGGAGGAAAATAAAGGAAACTTAGTAAAGGTCACCGACAAGTTAACTTGGCATTCACACTAGTTCACAGACTTACCATCGTACATCTTGGCACGACAAACCAAGATCTATAATCTTTGGAAACCCACAGACCTACTTAAAACAATTCAGATTTCAGTAAAAGAAAAAGTATGTGGACTTAATTAAACCAGCCTACATTATATACAACCCATGTTTTAGATATATCATTCAATAACCTTATTAACCCATACTTTGATAAATCACAGTCCATACCAATCGACATCAATTGCCAAGTGTATAAACTTAATATTCACCGAAAATGTTTGAAATCAACTCACGTTATCCAAACGAGATCATCACGAACTTGCCACACTATTTTGATACACGTTTAATACGTTCAAGTTGAAACCTAAAGAAAGTTACAAAATTCAGTAACTTTGTTCTACATCAAAATAGTCCTACGTCAAAGGTGTTCTGGTGATCGTTCATAGCCAATAATGTAATCATTCTCATTTCAATATTTTTTTTAATCATTTCCATCACTTGTAATATTACATGCATTATTTTTTCCGCATCCAAATGTGTTGGGTTTCTTTTAGAAGTTTTTTGAAACCATGTTCTTCCTTTTGTCTCTCGTGCTGAAATTAGTGGCTGACATCCTTTTCATACAAGTACAGTACTGGGGTGTCATTGCATTCCAAACAAGCTTAGTGTCATTTCATCAGTAATAGTGATTAACGATTTCAACGCTGTTGAACGAGTGTTCCACAAAGCTTAGATTATATTTAGAATATACATCGCTTTCGTCTGCCAAGGATCCCATTGTTATCCTACGCAATCTCATTGCTGTAATTTACTCTGCAGGCATTGGGGAAAAGGAGCCATCGCCTGCAACGTACACTTCAGGGAAAAACCCTAAGTAATTGATAATAGTTGGGAATGACACGAAACCATCCTGACCATATAAAACCTCCACCCGAAGTAAAACCCAGTGGGAAAGGTAAACCAAGCCTCCCTAAACCTTATTCACATCCATTATTAGGGCTATTCTATTATAACACATTTCTAAACTTAAACGAACAAGAAGGGTCGTCCGTTTGCATCCACGGTAACTCCATGAATTGAGAACCATTCCTAAGATATCGGCCAAGTGAGCTACTATGAAAATAAGTAGTCCAGACTAAATGGAAATCTTCAAACCTTTATGAACGTTAGATGTTCTACACGTCACTTACATAGATGGATGTCTTGGTTAGTTTCCAGATGACACTGTTCCTCCTCCTGCAGGTGTTGTTTGTGGTGGAGGCAGCCATAGCCAGGTACACCTGAAGGTACGAAAAAACACAAGTTCTCCTGTTTAGTCTTGATTAGCTTTTCAACACTGAAAATCAATGAATTTGTTATTTATGACGTCTATAAAAACTTATGGTCTATCAGTAGATCAAAATTGTATTAACTAATCAATGGCTTTCACAACTATCGCTCTTTGTCTAGGATTAATTCACAATACACTAAATATCTAGAACATTTCGAGGTGCATTGCGCTTACCAGTAACCTCCAAATATCAAAATTTGATAGATTTACGAAAGAATTTATCAAGACCATGTCTCATTACTGCTACAGACTTTTTCCCTTATCTTCACCTAAACTTGGTTCTGTCGCCACTCACCTCCTCGTACGTGGCTCCCAAGAAGATCCACTGGTGACCAAAACCAGAGCCTGAGATCGTCAACACCTCCGTCAGAATCGGCGACGTTTGACTTATCGAATACAAGACAGAGTCGCAAAGTCCTTTCCAGGTGATCACCACATACGTTGTGTTGAAAGCCTGCAAGAGAGTTTTAGGAAGCTTTATGTACAAACTGTTTTAGCTTAACTTTAGCAGTAAAAGCTTTACAAAATTATTTTTGATGCAAGACCCTCTTCCTTCCTGTCTGCAAGTACCATACTGTGATAATATTCTTTTAGAAATTTTAGAAGTAAATTACCCAGCACAACGTATTTTAATATCAAAATGTACATCCTTGGAGCCTCGACCCTTCCTCCCGGGCACTTATCCAGGTTATAGAAGGCCTTATGATTATGTTCGACGTTATCTGCTGGTGGACAGCAAGAAATATTCATCCATAAAGAGGCGAGAGGATAGAGAAACAGAATACCTCTCCATGTAGAGAGGCGAGAGAAATAGAAGACCTTCCCCCGACGCACCAGTAACGAGAGACAGGATGCTGAAGCACAAGGCTTTCCCCAGACTTCGAATCAGACCAATGGTGTTCATACAAGGATCCTCCTCACCCACCACTATACACGGTGACAGTCGAAGTCGAGGGCAATGCTGCTATCTACTCACGAAGAAGGTTGTCGACGAGTGTCGCTGGTAGGGAGAGATATCCTCGTAGACTGACTTGAAGTAATCGCCCTCATATATGGCGGTGCGAAGAATCTTGTGTAGTTTCGCGATAGGCGAGCAAGTCAACGGGAACCTCTCCTGGTGGGGGATAAGGAATAGGAAGAGTTGCAAGTGAAACAATTGTGGTTAGCTCGGCAGTAATATCACAATCGTGGGTATTCTAGAGTTTACTTTTGAAAGAGAGAGAGACTAGTTTACCAAAGGTTTACTCATATGGAACGTTTAAGGAGACCAAATCCCGCTGTGTCACTATCAAATACTCATAAAAGGGTCTTCACGTTATCTAGCATTACATAACCTATACGTACGCGCAAGTCTGCTTTTATGACTTGGTAGTCATCAATAGCTTTAGTCAGATTACTGCGGAGATCGCTAATCTTGAGGGGTTCCATTGAAGAGTTCTTCAACAGGGCTTCCTGAAGGGGAAGAAAAAAAAAACACAAGACATGGGTAGAGAAAAAAAAATCGCTACAATTTAGAAATCTTAAAAGCATAAATAAAGTCCATAGAAAGCACTTTTTTTTTTTTTGTTTTTAAAACCACGAAACAAGTAGGATATTCTCAACCACTATAGATACGAAGACAACATCGAATTCTTACGAAGAGCAACACCGGTCCCTCGAAGACCATAAAGCCGCTAATGTCAGTAGGTTTGTCGAGAAACCAGGCGTTATAGTAGAGGTCTGGCACATCGATGCCATTCACAATCCCAGTTGAACTTGTGAGAGTCGAGGTGCTCACAGGGGCGTGGAAGATGACAGAACCTGGTATAGACCAACACACAGACGACAACTATTAGTTATCTCTCTATTTTGTATATTAACGATTCATCTTACTCAGTACTTCAGAAGCAAGTGATAGAGTCTTACACAAGCAGATCTTAAGTTGTTTACAGAACCATTCATAACGAAATAAGTCTCCGTTTTACCTTGTATTTCTGCCCTCTGCTTTAGGTTGATGGCCTGCTCGGACAGATCTATCTTGACGTCTGTGCCCACGTAACCAGTGAGCTCCACGTTGCCCAATACTTCCGCTGGGTCCTCCAGAGTGAAGGATCCCGTCACTGTCTGGCCGCTCACAGCCTGCGTGAAGGTCATCAGGTGCAACAGACAATAGAAAGACTAATTTATGAATGCGGATGACACGATTCTTTTCCTGACAGCTACTTCAAACTAGTCAACTCTACCAACTCTCCAGTCCACTTACGTGACATGCCTATCAAGTGCCTCCACCAATTTCCCGGTCTACTTGCATGACATGCCTATCTATCACCTAGCTTGACCACGTAGAGTGACCACACGTACCCACCTACCACTTAGTGTGACTATATACACACTACAGCCTAGTATGACCCATAGCTATCCACCTACCTTCAAGTGCATCCCGTGGCTACTATACACCTACCTCCTAGTGTGACCTGTGGTTAATGCGATCCCTTAATTACCACCGGACCCCTAACGAAGCTCTCCACCTACCACCCTGATATGACTCCCAGACATCACTTGACATCTGGTGTTACCCATCAGATATAACAGTGTGGCTCCCATCTACCATCCACGCCTCTAAAGATCTCCCCACCCACCAATTGTGGCCTTAATCACCGTGACCTATCTATGCGGTGACCTCCCCCTAATGTGACCTCACCTTCATCGTGACTGCCACTTCGTCAGGTAGGTACCAGGAATTGACCAGACCGTCGACCTGGACGTCAGTGGTGGTAATGTTGCCAAAGGTGACTGTGGAGGTGATGGTCTGGGCAGTGTTGGTGGTGAGGAAGTCAGTCTCCAGGTTGAGGCCGTTCAGATGAAGGGTCTGGATGTCCCCTAACACGTTTAGATCCTTAGTAAACACCTGCAAGATTGTGTCAAAATGATTCGATCCTCTACATATGATTATCCTAGATACAAAGAAAAAAACAGTAGGACTTGTACAATTGCTAATTTGCTCAATTTGGTTAAAAAAAGTTCAATAGTGCACGAAAAGGTTAGACGGAACATTAAAGGGGAATGATCTAATAGCCTATATACAGGTTAATTGCCATGGTAGTAGGATTCTATACATTTATATAGATAAAGAACGAATAGTAACACGAAATGAATGATAGGTCTTCTGTAGGTTCTTGAAGAAAGTCTCTCTGCCTTACGAGAACTTAAAGAGTTTATAACGCCCACTTGGGCGGTTACTACTTTATGCGAGCCAACCACACAGAGAGAGAGAGAGAGAGAGAGAGAGAGAGAGAGAGAGAGAGAGAATGGTTGATGGTCTTACGGTGAAGCAACTCTGGCAATAACCCGGTAGCCTACACTTCAGGAAGAGGTGGTTGTTGGGTGGGAAATATTCGGTATTCATATCAATATTTGAATACTCTTATTCCAGTTTTATTAGGCGAGGCGAAGTTAAACTGATAAGGAACATGTCAAACTTCCTCATGGTTTAAAACACGAGGCCTCTAAGGGGATCCCGGTCGACTTCAGCCCAACCCTTCCATCCCAGAGAATCCCTTTGGGACACGTCTGAACAAAGACGCTTCTTTCCGTGTGACCCTCGTGGGTAGAGCTTTATTCTGTACTCTGCCTTCCTTTTGAGAAGAAAGTTGTACTTACCAAGTTGGATTCTATCGTCTGATTCTTGTTCAGGAACACAGCATCACGCAAGAGCCTGTTGTAGTCTACTCCATCAATCTTGTCCTGGATAGAGTAAAACAAGAATGCTATTAATCAAGGATACAATCACAACACTTTCCGTATTCATAACACAATCATCGCATATAGAGGTGGTTATAGACACAAGCAATCATATGCACCTTTAGATACAAGAAGCAAACAATGCCGTAGAGTTACTGTAACTGAAAATTCTAACTCGAAGTAGAGACAGACCCTCAGAGATGTAGTGGGAGGGACGAGTCTCAAGATGGCTTAAGGAGCCAAGATCTCCAGCCCTGCGGTATGGACGGACCATTACTAACCTTGACTGTAATTGACTGTGCAGTCACCTGCGGGCTGGTGACGACACCCTCCACGACTATACTACCAGTCAGGTTGCTGTTCGAATCCCTCAGGACGACGTGCTGAAGGTAGTTGTTGAAGGGGATGTTGTTAAGGCTCCTGACGTTCAAATTCCTGAAGGTGGTCATGTTGGAGAGGAAGTTCTTCTTGCCGGAGATGATAACGTCGGTGTCTTGGATCCGAACAGCTTGAGCCATCCTTCTCTTGGTGTTTATGCCGTTGAAGGACCCCTGGAGACGTAGATGGTCCGTGCTAACCTCGCCGAAGAAAGTGACATTTCCTGCAATTTTCAAGATTCCGAAATCAGCTCCAAGTAAAACTAGGCAAGCATTTAGTTACAACTAACTTAGACCGCATTTAGTTACCTCCAATTTAAACTTATACATTAGTCTTTCCCATATTCCGTGACAGTGGTTCATTTTCCAATGCTCAGCGTTGTTAGTCTCAATATCAGTGTTCGAGGAGAGGCAGAAAGGTACCCAGAGTTTGGGGAAAATACGAATGCTTGCTTATTTATTGTCAGATGAAACAATGAACCATTTGAATTGTGCAATAGCATTCAGTGTTAGGAAATTATACCATATAGTCAAGTTAAATTTGATGTCATCAGCTACTTTCAAAGTGATTTTACTCAAGGTATTTTCACAAGAAATAGATGAAGTAACGAATGCTTTTTAGAGACGAGCTTGTAACCTCCATTGTCTTGCCATGTCTGGCATTTAATGGAAGATTTAGTACAACTGTAACAGCATCCAGTTCCAAGTTACTAGGGATCCTAACCATAGATCGTCTCCCCAGCTCCAAGGAGGCCTTGAGAAGTCAGCCGAGTGAGATTAACCTCGTTGAACAAGCCCCTTATTTCGACAAAGCCTTTAGTCTCTACGTCGACGAAGGTGTAGGGAGCACTGATGGTCTGGTCAGTGTGGCGGGTCAGAAGAGACTTCCGTAGATCGATACCATTAACTGTCAGAGCTTCGATGTCGCCCTGCACCGTTAACCCAGCTTCGAACGTCTTCTTCCCTGCCAGTAAAGTTTAAAGATCTTACTATCCAAATTATACGTTAGTAATAGTTAAAACAGTTTTCCGTGAATCTGATACGTAAAGAAAAAAGGTACTTAAAACTAAAAATTTTACTATCCAAACTATATGTTGAAATAGTTAAAACAGTCTTCCGTAAATCTAATGTGGAAAAAATAAAGTTACTTAAAACCTGAGGGGTTTAAGATCCTTCGTTACTTACCAGTTATGATCTGGATGTTGTTCGAGTCCTTGTAGACGATGTCCTCATTAAGCTTCCGTAGATCTATGCCGTTCACAAGCCCGCCTACCTCTACGTCGCCGTTGAAGAAGAGGTCGCCCCAAGTGGCGCCACCTGTCATCTCAGTGTTCCCAGCCAACTTCACAGCATGGTAGTCAATATCACTAATATTCAGTCCATTGGCACCGACGGAGTTCGAGGTGGTGATAGGTCCGTTGACAGTCATCGCCAAGAATGTCACGTCTCCGGTAATGACCGAAGACTCGTCGTTCAAGACGAGGTTCTGCGTCAAGAAATAGAGATCGTAACCATTGATGGTACCCACGGAGAGAGGACCCTCCACCACCACTGGGCCTTCCACAGTCAGTACCCCGGAGTGGTAGCTGTTAGATGTTAGACTCACGTGTTTACTGTTGAGCAACGATATGTCTACCGTGTTCACCGTAGCCCCGGGGATCATGTCGATGGACTTTACCTCCAGATCGTTAAAGGCAGCGAAGCGCAGAGACTGTGGAGCCGTGAAGACCTGGTCAGTACTCTTGGTAACTACGTTGTGGAAGTCGACATTTCTAATGTTTTCCGTGATGTCCAGCACTTTCGTGGCCAAGGTATTTGTAAAGGTCTTCTTGCCCCTCACTACTTGCCCGTCCCTGTTCAGGTACACTGCAGATTCGACCAAAGTCTCCAGGTCTATCCCAGCTAACAGATCGACCGTCAGGGAACCAAAGGTAACGTCGTTTAGGAATGCCTTCTCCCCAGTGATGATCTCGTCGCTGCTCGTCGTGACCAGGTTACTGAAGCTCTCGCCGTTAAAGGTATTCTTGAAGATGGCGTCGGTGATCGTCAACCCAGCCTTAAAAGTCTTGACGGAGGAGATCGTGACAGAGGTCTCGTCGTCGTACACAATGTCATTAGCGAGGTAATTCCAGTCAAGACCATTCAGCTTCCCACCGAAGGCTATGGATGGAGCGTGCACATCTTTCTCGAATATCACGTCGAACTTCCAGTCCGACGTGTTCATGTACGATAAGCTGGCATTCAGCTCGTCCAAATTCACACCATCGATCAATTTCGAGGTTACGTCTAAGTCTCCCTCGATGAACACGCCCTGGGCGAAGACCTTCCCTCCAGTGATGACCTGGGGGGTATGGAGAGTGACAAGCTTGTCGAGTGGTAGGCCATCGACCAGGAAGTTGGGTCCTACAGCCACAGAGCCGAAGTATACATTGGCGAATTTCTTCGCACCGAAGTTAATGGTGGTGTCCGTTTGGAGGGGATAGTCCTGAGGAAATCTGTTGCCGTTGATGGTTCCTTCAACGAACAAGTCTTCCTTTATGTCCACAGAGGGCACGACGAGGCTCCCGCTCATGACAGCCGGCTGGTTTCTGAACACCGTGGTCGACATGAAGTGAGCAGTGTTGACTCCCATGATAGACTTCGCCTCGAGGGTGTGAATCTTCAAGGAGTTGGTGAAAACGAGCGAGCCAAGGATCGTGCCGCCGTGTGTGGTGAGGGCGTTGGTTTGCAAATACTCGATGTTGACACCGTCGACGAGTCCAGACACTGCCGTCATCTCGTTCACATAGAGGTCGTCCTTAAACACACAGTTACCTGGAAAATGAAAAAAACATTTAAAGTTGAACTAGTGGAGGAAACACGTCTCAAAATTAGGTAGATTTAGCATTTTAGAAGAAAATACGACTGCGTCGCATTACATGCCTAATGTAGCGTCTTCGTACAGGAGCACAGCTTCTTCAGACAAGTCTATCCCAGCGACGGTGCCTCCGGGCGTTACGGAGATGGTGTCAGCCACTAGGCCCGAGGCGAAGGCGGCGCCAGCGATGGTCTGGGATCCGCTGGTGGTTACGATGTCGCTCACTGGGATGTCGTCCAGGTACTCTGGGTATAGGTCGACCACCTCCAGTGGCTTTAAGAAGGTCTTCCGTCCAGCAATAACCCGGGTGTCATTACGTCTGTAGACAAAGATAACCAAGTAACTATTTCCTCAATCCTGTCATGTTTCCCCAAGGATGAATTCTGAAAAGTCATCGTGTATGTGGGTGAAATTTCAGGTTGGTTTGGATTCAACACAAGTTGTGTAGACATTCTGTTCCTTGCAAGATTTATGTGATAAGTTTAATATAGAGGTTAATGGATCTTTCATATTGAAATCAAGATTATTTAGTTCGAATGAAATCAAAACTATGGATAAAGTATAGAAGCTCTGCATTTCTCTCGTATGCCTTACGGGAATAATAAATTTACCTTAAAAATCACATTCAATGTTTCGATATTCAAAAGAATAGTCCGTCTCCCTGCATACCTTCGTTTTCTATCAATAGAACATATCGCCTACCGAACAAACATCTAACTTCACCATAACACTCTCTCTCCCTCTAAACTACATGCATTTTAGGCAGAGGGTTCATAATCTCTTGTAACGAAAATGAGGTTCCTGGTCACGTCTCTCAAAACTTAAAATCTTTTTACTTTCGTCACTTTGGTACACAAACCCCTCCCTTCCCTCTCCTCGTCAGAATCATGTTGAAGCAAATTCTTGTGTGTTGGTGTCGCTAAAGATTTTGCATACAAGACACTAATACAACAGAAGTTTCATTATAGTGAAAACACTTACGTAATTGGGTTTTTCATTAATCTTTTAGTACATTTAAATACTTCAGACTAAGCCCACTTAATATCTCGCAAATCCAACTTTTCATTTGCTTGAAAAAAACATCCTTCAACTGATGGTACGAAACCTGTGCAATCCTTCAGTAGGATTTGCAATGGGCAGATAACCTGTCTGACAACATACCATTTATACATTTCTACAAAGCCTGCACACAAGGTTACACCACGAGTAAAAAAAGTCTTTGGAGAGGCTGTATCACCGGCATTCTAAGAACTTCACTCCAAGAGAGTATTATATTACCCAGTTACTGGATGTACCGTAGCCATGGAAGAGCGGGATCTCCTGGAAAATGTGGTCCTGGAGTAACTACAGGACCCCATCAAGAGAGAAGTCTTTGGGTAATTATAGATGAAACAACATTTGGAGAGAAGTAGCTTCAATATCTGGCTTAGGGTTCGAGATCCAGTCCAGACAGCTAGTTTGGCTGGCCAGTGTGGTCGCTTACTATCCCTTTAGGGTTCCCCTCCGAATGGATATCTGGTCTGATACGGGAGAGGTTACTTGCAGACTCTGGTCGAAATGGCCCGATAGGTTGAATAAATGGACTTGTCCACAGCAGACTATGGGCAAAAAATGTTTTAGGATATGGTGAATACAGGGGGATAAAGCCATGCCCCTTACTTATTTGACGAACAGAATTTACCTCAATATTTTTTTCCCCCAGTTGGGGAAAACAAGAGGCTAGCAAAATGGGGCGACTAGGCTCTGGAATGATAAGATTGAAATGGAATTTCCAGGTTGTCAGCATACCTGATTATTCCTCCCAGGATATCGTCCAGAGGGAATGGATTTCCAAAGACATCCAGCGGTTGGCGGACAGTGAGGTGCGTGGTGGTGAGTGTGGTGATATCCAGTCCACCCTCTACCACAGACTTGACCCCAGTGATCAAGCGGGTGCTGCCAGAAGACGGCACAGCATCTGCAGGAGGAGAATGGCAGGAAGTAGAAAAGGGAGGGAGAGAGGGAAGTAAAAGTAATGAATCAATATAGTCGTGAAGGACAGAATACGTAAAAAGGATGAAGAATTGAAAGAAATATATCGCAAGCAAGAGTGTTTAAAGCCTTTTTTATACCTTCTAACGTACCGCAAGCAAGAGTGTTCAAAGACTTTTCGTTTACCTTCTGTAGTGTTTGACATTCCTCATTCATCAAAGTCTCTCTCAAACAAGAGTGATGTATCTCTGCAATACAGAGTCACAACGGAAGTCCATCGTATAATCTTACCGTCCAACCTTAAGTGCAAGCTCCTGAGGGTGCTGTTGAGGGTATCCAAGACCCCATCGTAGTAGCCGAGGCTGCTGATGTGTTCCTGGTAGCTTTGGTGGGTCACCTCCCCAGCAGGGTCCACTTGTTCGAGGAGGATGTTCTGTGCGTCCAGCACCTCCGTGTCTAGAGTCTGTAGAACGAAAGAAATTGATAGGGACTTCAGCCGTCCAATTCTGTTTAGATTACCCCTTTCTCTTCATCTCTTTTGGTCTCTGCTTTTTCAGTTTCACACAATACCTGGATTCTATGGAGACTTTCCTTCGGGACGAGAGCTCGATAATATAAAGTATCTAGCTAGAAGCTAAGGCTTTTATATTCACCCAGAAAACTACAGGTTTTCGAATATTTAGCAACATGAAAGATGATGATGTGGTATTCAAAGGCACCGCTCAAAACCTCGTGTAAGCAGTAGACCTCAAAGGTTTAACATTTAAGTTTTGTTTTTGATTATAGTTACGTCAAGCACCTGGGTTACCCGCGTTTACAATATTCAAATAATCTCTGCACTTACTCCGTTGACTTTTATTCCATTCACTATGACGATGTTTCCTATGATGGTGTTCTGTCCTTCGATGCTGAAGTCTAGTCTGTTTTGGGCCAGTTCAATCACATTCTGTTGCCTCAAGTATTCCTCCTAGTGATCAAATATAAACCAAAAGTGTTTATTCATCTGTCTGTACAAGACTATATAACAAACAACCAAGACTGGCTATCACTTCACAACATTGTGAAAGCTCAGGAGTTATTGAGCGTCCAAGATAAAAAGTCCACCATAAGATCCATAACTTCATCCATTCCTACATCCACCACCGGCCCTCCACCACTAACCTCAAGCGCGTCGATGACGACCTGGAGAGCCTGGTTCTGTAGAGTGACGGGGTCTGGAAGGTCTTCTAGCTTCGCCTTCACCTCCAGCGTCAAAGAGCCAGTCTCACCAGAGATAAACACCTGCCAAGATAACCCTAATATCAAACTCAAAGGGTTAGTTTACTGGTTATGGTAAGCTAATGGCCGAATGATTTTGCCAAACTATAGCCTCTCTGTCTTTTGAAGTACGGTGGCTGTGTTGCTTACCCTTGGCTGTGCGAGTATAAAGATATTCCAGATTTTCCTTTAGTGGCAAAGATGTTCGTCTAGAATAAAGTCTAGCACCCATAAGATTAAACGATCAAGACGAAGGACGCACATACATACAGAAAAGGTAGCAGATGTTGCTTTTCACGGACGGGTGATGTATCCTTCTAGCAGCTCTAAGAAAGGGGAGAGTTATTGCAAGTGGTCGAGAGCATTAACTAGAGAGATCTATGGTCTAAATATCTGTTCCACAGAAATATCCAAAACTGCTTTATACACAAGTTATACCAGTATGGACATTAAGGAACATATAACCAGAAACTGTAATGATATTTGTTCATGTCGTTGGATTAGTCTGGACAAGACAGGCAAAAAAAGTACCATACTTTTATCAATAAAAAAATTCAAATTGGAACAGACCTTTCAGTCCTTCTGTAGCAGTTTGCGATTGGAGATACGAGAAACTTGTAGACCGATGTGGTCAAGAGTAGAAAGACATTTACAAAAAATGCAAACGACAGATGATTAAGGATGCACAAATTACGTTAGTCGTGGCCTTTAAGTGAAACATTAAGAATTCTTAAACGTATCTATGGTACTGGTTTCATGCATTTTATTATGGAGTTATCTATATGTACAATCATGTCAATGAAAATTACGTAGCCCCATTCGAAGCCGAAGGTTAGTGCAAAATTTTATTCACAAATCAAACTTCTTTAGCCTCAAGTAGAACAAATTTCGGCATTTGACTACTTACCTAAAACCAGATTGCACAGAACACCATTTGCTACCAAGCTACAAACGCTCAATCAAGTTAAAATTAAAACATTACGAGAAAGAACCAGTCAACCTCACCAGCACCAATCTTCCTAAACAAATTTACGCCAAAATCACTTAATTTATTCATTCGATTCCAGACCATATTTGTAAATCGACATTACAAATTAGGGGCTAAATTTCAGAGTATTACAATCATACATGACCGGAGAATGAATGAGAGCGAATGACCCCTTTATCTTTCTCAGTTCTGGCGCTACGTCGATAACTCTGAAACGGCGAACAAGTACGAACACAAAAAAAAAAATGAAATAACATCGTTTGATAACACTGAAGTCTTTGGAGGCATCACAGTAAATACAGACAACCCACAATGAGACCTGTTAAATACAGGCCATAAGGTGACGCTGACCTGTTTCAAACTTACAAAATTTGAGCCGTGCTTTAGGTTGCTTTCCGCGTGTCCAAACCCAGTGTTCCAGTCTTTGATAGCCACAGGCAGATCAGTCTCGTACGTCTGGAAGTGAAAATACGACATTATGAAAAGAAAAAACCTGTTGGTGTATAATCTTGATGATCAAATTGAGGAAAACTATTTTATAATAAAAAATAATATATCCGATGAAATTTAATTTTCTTTAGATAAAGCATATATATATATATATATATATATATATATATATATATATATATATATATATATAACACCGAAAAATACTGCAACCATATAAGCAATGGAAAAATATCATCCAGTTCGTAAGGAAATCTAAAGTTACCAAATCTCACCTATTGATGGATTTCCAGATTAAAAGATTTATCAAGTTTTACTGCAACCTATGTGCTGTTCCTCCCCATTCACAAAAGGGGAGATAGTCCTTCCTATTGCTTGATCTACCTTTCCACAATCTACACTGTAGGAATGACGTGATAGACACAACAGACAAAAGCTACCAAGGATATCTAGCCAGGTTTTCCCCAGCAATTATAGTAATTCATCACCCAAGTAGTTATTCATCGTCCGACGTGCTCAATGAACCCCCACACCAGTTGTTTCCAGTGGGTAATCTCCTTTACCTCCACCATGACCATCAACAACCACATTGTTCCACATTTTTCATCTGCATAAAAGCATTTTTCATGGCGAAAGTTGAAACAGTGTATTTGATCATTAATAAACACTAGGTAAAGGTCATTAATTAAAGGGGTACCTACCACATGAACCTTCTGTGTGGCTCCGTTCCACACGTAGGCCACAAGTCGGGTTCCAACCCCGGTCAGCAGGACAGACTTGCCCCTCCAGGATGGTATCTGCAGTAACAAGTAATCAAGTTACCTCTGGTTAGCCTTGTATCTTGATTCTCCTCAAAGTCGTCCTCCTCCAGTCACTGAAGTTATGACCCTTTTGCTATAGACATTGTAAGGTTTTTTTTATGTGGTTTGGTAACACAAGTTCCCTTTCCCCTCAAGACTCGCCCCCTCCATTATAATATCTGTAGCCATGGGTTATCAAGTAAGCATTAGTATCTTAAAGTCCTTTTCCAATCATTGAAGCCATGACCCTTTTGCTATAGATATGCTGCAAGCTGATTGTGGTTCATGAATTGGCAAAATAGGTCTCCCAAATTTATTATCATAATTATGCGTCATTTATGTCGAAATCTCAAAGGAAAATAGGTACACCTAGTGAAATATAAATTGCTAAAGATTACCGACATTTAACAGACTGCATATAAAGAACATGCCATTTTTTCTCAGACGATTCAACAAATATAAAAGCTAAACAGTCGTCCATACTTAAAATGAACACACTCTTAAGGCATTCTCTGTTTAAGCAAAAGTACCTAGACATTTCAAAAACCTATTGTCGAGTATTAATCCTGTTTTAACATGTGTGAACTAAGGTTGCTAAAACCTCGGTGCTCAGGGGACAACGTCCTGGACCACATACCAGTTCATCAGAAGTCCTATTCACATCAAAAGAGAGTACTTACACTGAGGGGAATAAAGGCGTGGAAGTAGGAGAGCCCATGGCCTGGGGTCAGATTCTGCACCGCCTGGTAGTACATGCCGGAGTGGAGGTAGAGGCGGGCGACCGTCGGCGTCACCAACACAAGGTAGTTCTCGAAGCCCATGGTAAAGCTCCTCCATGACACTATAGGCTCCCCGAGGCTCAAGTCCTGCAGGCTCGCACCTGGTACTCGTACCACTGGTTAGCCTGGGAATGGGCAGTACACCGTCAGGGATGAGGAATAAACCGTATGCGGGAAAGCATTGTAGATGTTCCTCTTTAATCTGATGTTATGTACACCCAGTACAAAAAAGTACATTCCCGGGTGGCTCAGATATTTTCTCGAAATGATCAATATGACTACACCTCGGTAGGGTAGGCCCAGTCCATAGTCATCTCTATCAAAATATGACAATTATTACAAAATGAAAGCAAAGCCACCAACGCAAGACTAGACCTATGGTTATTTCTTAAAACTCTTGTCACGGGCGTCACACTTTCACACAGTAGGTGGAGAGATACTCCCCTCACTGTGTACAGTGAAGCAGCTAAAGAGAGAGTGGAGTAGCTTATCAAAAGGCCAACACCACCAGCGACTTCATATGGGCATTCCTATGCCGTGCTCTAATGGTTACCATACTGTAGAAGATGAGCCAATCTGAAGCCTCCTCACCTTGAGCTCGTACACATGGAGGATCGTCACGTTGAGAACAGCCACCATCACACGGCCACCACTCTGCCACACTTTCATCTCGGTGCCAGACGCTTGCCACAACTCTGACATCCTGGAATATGGAGGGAGAGGTTCTTTTTTCATAGTGACAAAATTATACAAGGAATCAGATCTGGTTAGCAAGGCAAAAAGTAACGTCAAGAACCATTACAAAGTCTTCAGCATTGTTACAAAAATCTATTGGTTTAAGGTACCCAAGACAACCTTATACATATATCAAGTTACAAATACATGACAATAGCAACTAACACTAGACTCTGATAGATACGAAGCCTGACAACTGCAACACCCGTTCTTTTCCTCGAAAAGCAAAACGAATTCTCCTACAACCTAACTCGAAGTCCTTTTTCACGAAAGTCCACAAAGTGTTAAGAGTTCTTATCAATTTCTCTGTTTCTGGCCATCTCAACAGAGATTGCCATGACCGAGGAACGTTTTACCTTGCCTCATCAGCCATACACACACAAGGATCAAGGTATCGAATGGCCACCACGAACTATATATAATTTTTTCTTTCATACATTCACAGTTTCCCGTGTTACGGAAGTAACGTTAAGAACAGGGGACCGAGTCTTAGAGGGAATATCCTCACTTGGCCCCGTTCTCTGTTCCTTCTTTTAGAAAATAAAAACGGGAGGGGAGGATTTCCAGTCCCCTGGTCCCTCCCCTTTTCGTCGCCTTTTGCAACATGCAAGGAATACGTGGGAATTATCCTTTCTCCCCTATCCCCAGGGATATATACATACACAGATTCTGAAATTCTTTTTAGATAAATGTCTTTTCAACATCGTAGGATTACACGATTATTTACAGTGACTGGGATGTAAATGAAAAGAGCAGAGACTAGAAAACATCTCGACTATTATCTTCAAGGTTGTGCCAAGCCCGTGTACCACCACAGAGACACCACGGGTGTAGCGAGGGAAAAAAGACACCATTGGGAAGAAATTACGTGATGAACTAACTATTACCAGACAAAAGATCGTTCAAGAAAACGTAATGGGGAAAGTTGCAGTACATCGGAAAACTTGTTAAATCATGACTACATCAAGTTTTTCAAGATTCAACAAGTCCGCTAGAAAATAGTGGTACACCGTGTTTCGAGACATAAGGGTTGACTTTAACAGCTTTGTGGTAATCATATTGCCATAAGGAAAGGAAATAGTAAAATGTGTAGTTCCTTCCTAGTCTCTAGCTCTCCCACAGTAGTGCTAACAAGGATAGCAGTCTTAGCTCCTTAGTAAGCCATAACAAGAACCTCCCTAGTGTGAGAATCAAACCTTCCACATCACTCATTCGAAACCCTCCAACCCTCATCTCTGCCACCTACCCACTAGCCATTCCCGTCGAGTCGATGTTGATGCCGTGGAACTGCTGTGTGGACTCGTCCGCCCTGAAGGTTATGAGGAAGCGGTCCTTCTTGATGATGCCGTGGAAGTCCTTGTAAGTCTCCCCGTAGCCTAGATGGGTCACAGGCCTGGCGAAGTTGATGGTTCCCAGGCCATTCTCCGCTTGCATTGGCTGTGCGCTGTCCTCATCCTTATATAGAACGTAAGTTAAGGCATTAGTTAAGCAAACTTGGGGTAAGTCATGGTGTATTATTTTCCCCCATGGAGAGGCAGAGGAGGGGAAACTATTTATAGACATATTTCCCTTGACGGTAGCTGGGTCACAGACTGAACATTACAAGAGGAAATCAGGTCATGTGGTGTCGCTCCAGGGGGGGTAAACAAGGTCATTGATGGACAGCTTTTGGTTCAAGGGAAAAGACGACGACGGCGAGGTAAAATTTGACCCTTCCTTGTGGGTTAACGTTGAATGCCGTTCATACACTAATTTCCTCCCTCATAAAGCCCAAGATCCTCTTAATGGCTGGGTCGAGACTAACATGATATTAATGAATTAAACACTGTATACGATTTATAACTGAATATAGTTATACCTTTTCATATATACACATCAGAATGCTAAACATCTATCTTTTAGTCAATGATGAACACATTCTGATAAGAGATACGCCAAAGTCCGAGATACAATTATACATTTGCTGTACCTCCTTTTTGTGCATTGCATCCAAAGTAATTTTCAACGAATTACAAATTTTGAATACGTTCACAATGTGCAATAAGGTACAACAGAAATGTAAACGTGATTGTGTCAATATCCTTTAAGGAGACGCGATATAGATCTTCGTTCTGAAGGAGTCATCGAAAGCTTCGTCGAACATAGACAAATGATGGTTCAGAGGAACCTTCTGGTTTCCATCTGTTGATACGAAGTGGGAAGACTTACTATCTTGTAGAAGCTGACTGTGGTGTCCCGGGAGGTGACTATAACTCTCTGGAGGCCAGCGACTGGGTCGTAGTAGTCGAGGTAGTACTGGAAGCCCACAGCAGAGTCCAGTTCCAGCAATCGAGGTCCTGGAAGAATGGACAAGTCCTGCTGTGTATGGAAGCTGTTGGTGACGTGATGAATGACCGAAGTGCACTTGTGACAATCTTTTTACACTTGTTGATTTAGTAGATACTAAAGACAGTTTCGAAGCAAGCAGATATGTTCCCAGAAAGTAACTAGTTTTTTGTGATCAGAAGATGAAAAGAAAAGTTAAGGGAAGCTAAACATTTCTCCTTGTTAATGGCTTTTGTTATGACATTAACCTATCCTCAATCCTTGTGGCGATATGCTACAATAGACTACCAAATCCTACACAAATCTATCATGTCTTTAGAACAAAACTAGAGCATTAGCTTTACCTTGTGATATTTATGCCTAATCCCTGTAATATACATCATTCATAACCAAAATATATTGACTGTACGAATTGAGTAACTATTCTGTGTACACAATTCGAAACTTGCGACGTTTGTCCAAAGTGGGGAAATGATACAATGAGGGAAGTAGAGAGGAAGAAGTTAAGGGGTAGCGTCGTCAAGTGGTAGCATCAATACCTCCAGACAAGACTTACTGTTGGCATCACAGAAGTGCTGGACGTAGTCGAGGCCACACTGAACACAAGTGTCCGAGGCTGTCTGGCACAGACACCCATCACTCTCGCAACACGCACAGTTCTGAGGAAATACATCAATTTCTTATAACGTTCACGACACCAGAGGCAGCCTATTTAACAGTTTAATAACCCATTACTGACACAGGCTTCCTCCAACTGGCAGTGTAATCGGAATCACTACACCCTCAAAGGGCTTACAGTTATCTACATGTTGAGTTCCATCACTTGGTGTAAAGAGGTGTTCATCTTATGCAGCGTCCAACATGATGGTTTCGAAACCTTCTCGACTCTTACAAGTCATAGCAATTGTCTCTTCTTACTAATACTTGGCTAATTCCTGTTGTAGTCTTTCCCCTCCTCCCATACTCTGTTCCCCATCTCACGTCTCCAGACCATAAGTTACAAGAGTACAGTAACAGTACGAAGTTTTCGTTTTAAAAGTACAGAGATCTTGTAGAAAAACATGCCGAAGTTCATCTTCCTAGATGATCTTTGATCTAAACTTATTTGCCTTCATTATACATTAAACACTCTTGCCTTAAAATTCACGCACAGGTGAAGACAGTAGTCTCAATTTGCTCAAGAATTGAAAAGTTTAGCGTATGATTTCGCATTCCTTCTCTTACAAGTTTTTCTTTGTAATGTCGCTAAGAAATCAATCTCAAGAGGTCTGTATAGGAAAGCAGCTTTATGCATGTACCAGCGATTTCCTCTCATGACTTGAAAGCTTTTTAGTTTATCGGAATGATGCCTCCTTAATATGATCGATTGAAGTTTCAAGTCTCTCTCAACTGCCATACTGGAGTGGACTTTAAGTAGAACATACCTCAACTTGTTGGTTATCCACGTCTTTATTATATCACAGTCAACCACTAGTTCACACACAGATTCTACTGTCGTATGGAGAGGAATACTGTCTTTCTACGAGTAACGCAGCAGATCTTGCAATACTTTCTGAAGGGTGTTAACCAAAGTCTCTCCACGACTAAGACATTCAAACACCCTCTTTTGTACGATCAACAAACACACTAAACAGATTCGCCTACACATAGCCATGAGATTTACAAGAAAAGTTTTACCTCCACCTGAAGATCTACAGGTGGTGTTGCCTTCAAAGGCCTACGTTGTGACTCACCTTCGAGTGATCGTCCAAGCAGGGACATCCGGTAAGAGATTTGGTCCATTGGTTCCTCACCTTCACCGCCTCTAGCTTACCTTTGACCAGCACATGCCCAATGTGATCATCGCTCTGAAAAAAAAAAAAAAAGACCGTAATCACAAATACCTCTTGTAGACATCTTAAGTTCATGTCATTTTATCTGGATGAAGACAAACCTAATGTACAGGGTCAAGAATTACGAGCAGTCGAAACTGTACAAGAGAAACATAAGAACGCTACACAGTTATGCCAGACTTAGACGAGCCTTTGAAAGTGTCCTCACCTGATATATGGCAGAGAAGTTCCAGAGATTGAGAGGGAAGACATTAATGATCTCTATGTCGCCGAGGTGGTGCTTAATGGTGATGTCCTCGATTTCCAATCCTACAATTGTAAGTAATGATTGAATACCGTAAAATTATTTGATAAAACTATTGCATAGTCAATATTCATAATACAGTTCCTTACGAAGCAATGTACTTTCAGATCTCGAGGTAAAGTCCAAGATTGTAGACTAAGAATTAAAACTACAAAAATTAAATTACTGAACATTTAAGGTTCCTCTACTTCCCCAACTTCTTCGCTGGCTCCATTCTATCCCTCACAATAAAGACTTAGTGCAACGTCCTATCTTAGAAAGTATACACAACTCGTACTCAAATTGAGATGCGGCAAATCACATGTGAACAGTTTCTTCGACGGTATACAAGATATATTTACTCTTGTGTGGAACAAAATTCATATGGGAGAGTTTTACTCCAAGTCCAAAGTAATTATAACTATTCTTAATCAGACGTCTAAAATCTCCACTCTAGTTTATCTACACTGTAATCCTCCAACCTTCTTCCATAGACCCTTCTCCGGCATCCGCTTCAAAGAATTGCTTTCAAGTACGCTTCTGCCATCAGCAAGAACGCACGTCACACTCTGCAGGTTACGGCAACACAACGTGGGTCGTTGGGTACCCAAGCGATGGATCGTTCTGGTACCTTCCCTTTATGCACTACAGTATAGAAGCTTTATCTACTCTCGTTTTTCCCAACAGTTGCGTTTTTAAGGAAAGTTCTGCGAAGTCCTCCAAAACCCACGATTACTTTTTTCCTTACATCCAGCCCCTTTTGATTTCATGTTTAGCCTCTCTGAAGAGTTATGAGAGACTTAAGCCTTAAAAAATACAAGAGAATAGATTGAACACTCAAGAACATGATATTGGAAGTCTTCATGCTTCTCTGTACACAAGGTTATGATCTGATGTACAAAAACCCTCATATTAACAGGCTTTGCAATACTTTTACATATACATTTCTGCTGGATTAAACTTCCAAAAAAAAAAAAAAATTCCAAATGTTTATAGGATTCTCAGTTCGCCAGCTTCACTTTTACAGCATCAACTATTAGATAGCAATATCTACCCACATTGGAATGTCTCTTACGTTCTATATTATATATATATATATATATATATCCCTGGGGATAGGGGATTAAGAATACTTCCCACGTATTCCCTGCGTGTCGTAGAAGGCGACTAAAAGGGGAGGGAGCGGGGGGCTGGAAATCCTCCCCTCTTTTTTTTTTTTTTTTTTTCAAAAGAAGGAACAGAGAATTGGGCCAGGTGAGGGTATTCCCTGAAAGGCCCAGTCCTCTGTTCTTAACGCTACCTCGCTAATGCGGGAAATGGCGAATAGTTTGAAAGAAAAAAAAATATATATATATATATATATATATAAACCAGTTGTCTTCAAGAAATGTTCATCCATCGAAAAGACATTTTCGCAGAGACCCTTACCATTAGCTATCTCAATCTGGCGTCATGACTTACTCTCTCTGTTCCCTATCTCGGTGTCGTAGGCATACGAGTGCCAGTACTGCGGGCCTGTGTTGCTGGAGGAGGGTGTATTGTGATCGTAATATGCCGCTGTGTCTCGTCGGTAGCGATGCAGGTTCTCGACGTTCGTCTCGTGTTCTCTTAGCTGGTCCTCGTAGCTCTTCACGATGTCCTCTTGAAGCTCCTCCAGGCGAGACTCCAGCAGGCTCTCCAGCTGTAGAAGTGGAATAGAGGAGGTGGTGATGGCAGGCACAGCATAATGAATGGTTGCACAGGAATGGTGGTCAAGGAGTCAAATTGTTGGCAGACGTACACCCACAGATAGTGACCCAAAACACGTCAAGAAAACTTCGTTACCTAAAACCTGCCAACGTGAAATGGTTTCTAACAGATCAGTTTGATCTAATCAAACATTTAGCCAAGAGCAATTATCCTCAATTATCCTAAAGGAACATTATTTACTTTTTTTTTTAGATATCTGGACTTTTTGTTTTACTATATAACTTGCAGATCTTTCAATGTTCTTTAGGATAGATCTACATTCACATGGGTATAGCTACCACCTTACAGTTTACAACGACCATGAACTTAACCAGAACATTGACAAAGATCAAAAGAACTTAACCAGAGCATTGACAAAAGATCAAAAAAATGGACAATATTCTATTCCCTGTATATCTATTAACCAGATATAAAACTCCCCTTACTCACCCTCTCTGGCGAGAGATTTCTCAGCAGGATCTCGGAGGGTTTGAGGTCTTTCTTCGGCAGCGCCCACACAGCGGCCACGCACAGGAACAAGAACGTCACCATCACCTCCGCCTTCATCACCTGCAGTGAGGATGTGGTCGAGATTGTAGAGGGTTGGTTAACCACACACACACACACATTGTATTACCCGCCTTTCCACTACACCCTCTTTACGTCTCGGCAACCTTTCCTTCCATATATTCTTTTCTACAAGCTTCCCCTCTCCCTACATGACAGTAACTCTCCCTACATTATCTCTCCCTCAATCCTCGTGACTTCACCCACTCTACCCCCTTCCCCAGACCCGCGTTACTCACCCTCCTTACTTGCCCATATATCTCTTCCCTAAATCCTCACAATCCACCACCTCTCAGAGGAAAGGCGACGAGTGTTGGAAAACTTCACATGACCAGTTCCCTGCAGCAATCTTTCCGTACCACTTCACCTTCAGCAAACCTCATTTCCTTCGTACCAGATGAAGACAAGAGCAAAGCCTTACTTCCACGGCGATTCTGCCGTCTACCTCCCAACCTTCTCCATCTTCTAGATTACTTAATTCCTTCCCTTAAGTTATCATGATGGGCGGAAGCTACCAGGCTTCGAAGCACTGGAAATAAGAGTTCGATCTGTGTCAGAATTTCATACCTCGAGGCTCCAGCCACGGACAAAAGCACATATGAAGACCAGGCCAAAGTTGACATACAGTGATTGATTTAATGTAAGGAGAGGATATAAGGGAAGGCATTTATGAATTTTGTAGAAAGTGAAAAATCTGTCTTAAAAGTACCTGGTGATAGTTGATAGAAACACACGAGAATGTAGAGAGTTCAAAAGCTTCGAGATGTATGAAAAGAGTTACAAAAACAGCCCATCCCTAAATTGCCAAGTGCCACACGGTCATTTGATGCGGCAGCCCGTCGAGTATTGCGTGGTCTAGCTAGTGGTGGGGGGCACACAAGCAGCCACCTCTCGGGAGCAAAAACCAGAACAATACCTACAGAACAGGGAAAGTTAACCAACATTGCTACGTAGGAAAATCGGGTCAAAAAAGCTTTCAAGACTTTATATGTAGGACCAGTTTAAACTCCACTTGGTCAAGTAAGGACGCTGAGCTAGAACCAACCTAGATGCGAGAACAGTACTCCATACGCGCACGAATAAATCTGTTGTTTAAACCAAGCAAGTGTACGTAAGAAAAATTTCGATATGCGAACTGTATTATGAAGCTCAGTATGTATGATTAATATGTAATCATATACCATCAATACATTTCAAAGATTAAGGTTCTTTAGAGGAAAATACACGAGAAGTAATGTTGTACATTCACATTAAAAAATAGTAACCCGATGTTACGATAAAAAACCCAGTCAAACGTTGAAGCAGTACTGAAGGTCGGTTACATTAAGATCGAAGAAACTTCGATATGAAACTTCACAAGTCAAACTTACAACGGTTTTTGATATCTAGACAACAGACCAGAGTTTTTTTTTTTTTTACATCTAGTTGAATTTGGCTACTTAAGGTGAGTAGAAGCAGTTATACCTGGTAACGCAAGACATTGAGAAATAAGACATCACAATCCTACCAATGTTGAACAAGGGAACATAAGAGGCTTGTAAGCAGATTAGATAGCCAAGCACTTGAAAACTATTACGCCTAACTTTGAAGAGCGATGAGGAATCTAAACCCATTTGACTTTTTACAAACTATTTTTTCACGATTCTTTTCTCAAGTAATTTATCTATTGGCTAATCGCAAGTATTCGTATTTCTTCATAACGCAAAGTAGGCAGACAATCTATCACTATGCAAACTTCCATGTTATGGTAATTCTAAACGTTATTTAAGGATCAATTTACGTGTAATTACAAAGAAATTACATATTTCCTTAGAAGATTCAGAGGACCTCATTTGCCAACTGAACAAGATTCCGTAACATGATGATTAGGAGGAACAATTCACTCTCTATCACCACCGAATCGTCTAGTTACATTTCATTTTCTTCAACAGTTGTTTTTTTAGTTGGGAGATTTCGAGAGAATTTCTTTTATCGTGTACATATATACATCCCTCCCCCACGTTGTCTGGTTAAAAATGAGACAAGAGGATAGAACATTATCAAGAAATTAGGTACAAAATTAAATCCCTAGTGTCTATTTTCGAATCTACACTTTTCGAATCTTTCCTTTCACCACTGAAGAAATATTATCACATCGAAAAGGCATCCGATGGGAATGTGATGTAAAGTCCAGCGGTGGTAATATGAAAACAGTTCCTCTTTGAATAATATGGGGCAAAGCAGCTCGATCTCCATGATGTAGTAACATGTTAAAAACATAAACTAAGACTTTCGTAAAACTTTCCCAGAGAGGCAGTTGCGGGAGAGAAGTGAACTCCCGCACGCAAACCAAAACCTCGTTGCTTTAACATTATACAATAATTTGGGTAAAGACCATAAATAAAATATCATGAAAATAAAGCGTAAAGGCCATAAATAAAATCAGTTATGAAAATGAATGCGCTTAGAATATTAAAAAATGCTGATCGGATTTCTTTTATCACAGTACATAAATGCTATTATGATCTGGGATTTCTTTCATCGTAGAGTACATTGAAGTACAAAGTGAGCGAGAATGTTTTAATACAGTCTTTGCCAGGCTTATTCAAACACCTGTCTATTTAATTTATACACACTGCCCATAGGTGCCAGCTCAAAAAAAGAAACCATTTTTGCTACGAATCGAAACTAGAGAAAGTAGGTTTGGATACACTTCTGTAGAGGTATAGTGTCTATAGAAAATATAAAATGTGTATAACGCGATTCAAAGAACAGATTTGCTCGGATATGAAATTAGCCAAGAGGATTATATGTCGAGGTGTCGGGTTAACGTCAAATGTAAATCTAAAAAAAAAATAAGCTTGACCAATCCAGTAGCAGAGATTTGTCAGCAAGCAACATTATAGTTCAAATGTACCATTCACAGCCATGACTGATGATGGCGCTAGTTACATAGAAAACCCCAAGACCACAGACCAAGCGATTGTTTACACAACCGATACAGTTTTCCGCACATTACGGCTATTCCACATTGCCTCCATCCTCACATAACATTGATCTTTGTATCTTAGAAACTTCTTGATAGCTGGGGCAAATTAGATGAAGTTTTGCTACTTTTTTTGACAGTTTATCCCTTACAGAAGTCACGAAATTTCTGTTAAATGCAGTCGATAGATCTATCTTTTAGAATTCCCCGACAAGGTACACTCATCCCCTTGGTAAAGTTACGTTAGGCTCATTAGATTAGGATGTATATCATCGCTCACCATCAAATGTTGGGAGAAAAAGAAATTACCAAGGTTTTTACACGTTCTGTCAGGTTTTGATATTCCAAATCTTCCCGAGACGTTGACAACCCTCACCACTGTTTCTTTAAAAGATCGTAACATGGAATATCCTTCAAATCAAGCTCCGCTGCTTTTACCGTTACCTAAACTACCATTACAGGGCAAAATGTCCTAAGGTGCTTTCTAAATCTAGCTGAACTGGGAACTTTCCCATACAAGTGAATGATTTAACACTGCTAGCTTCAATTGTTCGGACATATTTGATTTAAACGGAAGGAAGAGAACATTTATCTAAAATTATTCTCAGAAAATGGGTAGTTCCTTGTTAGGAAAACATAGTATGACATCTATGTTGAACTTCGAATCCTTTTGTCCATATTTAGGCAAGGACACGCAAGGCACTGTTAAAACCAAGAAAAAAGTCAACACAATCTGTTCTGATTGGTAACGGCCAAAAAATGGTGCACACAAGAACATAATCGAACATGTTGTCTAAAACAATCGAACGCATCAAAATCAGATTCGAACAAAACGTAAACTGAAAACATGAGAATGAGTCGTGAGGCTTTGCTCAGTGAAGTTCTTACTTAATCATATGCAAATATATTTTGCGGTCAAATGCACAGACTTCTGAAAGGTAACAATGAATGTGATTTTGATCAAAGTCCTTCAATATCTGTACTACAAAGATTTATGCTATCGAAAATGCGTACCCGTTAACTGCACGACTCACATTGGCAAGGTGGACGGATCTGTTTTCTTTACGATTCCTTTCGACACGAGTTCGAAGCGTCTCATAGAAGTTTGTTAATTCATCATTTACAACTAGATTCCTGTGTTTCAACAGCAGAATTACTAGTAAAGACCAAGCACAAGGTTTTACCAACACCGATACCATGTTCGAAATTAGAACGAGTGGTTCAGATGACGTGCATTTCCTATGAGCAAATGGACGATTCAGCAGTCCAGATCTGTAGATGATATCCCAGCAAACTAAGAATCCACAGACAAAACACTGTCCCAAAGCACTGAAAAAAATTTAAAATGATTGACCTTATCTTCTGCAGACTTAAACGCCACATCAAAAGTCTTGCAGAACACTCAACCCTCCAACCTTGTTCACAATTTACCCCCAAAACCTTCAATTCACTCGCCAAGACCACATCATCCTCGCCTAGCCTTAAACTCTCCACGACTCACCTCAGTGATTCGTCAGTTGGTCGCTGGAAGCTCGGTGCAGGGGAAGTACACACCCTGTGCTGTCTTGCCTCTGTGTCCTCCTCACTCCCGGATGCCGGACTCAGGCGGAGTGGTTCAAGTTCCTGTTTAGACTAACACGTAAGGTGGTTTTTTCCTACAATTTTAGGCAAGAGGTGAATTTCAACAAGATTCCCCCACGTGCATAGCATAACGTTGAACTGCACCGTGTCCTGCCATCTATCGTTGTGCGGAGAAAACTTTTCGTTTGAGTTACATAAATCTTTTGTCAAGAAGAGACGTCGGGAACCGAATTAGATTTCATAAATGATATTTGTTTTGGAAATCCCAACAAAACAAATGCTATATGTACAGTGAGGGTAAGAAGTCATATAATGACTTAATATTATACTGAATGTGGGAATGGAGAAAGTGGTTACAATTTAGGTTTAGATTATATTAGCTTATTTAGAGAAAGCTTAGCAACGAAGCTAACTCTGAAGCTAAGTACTGTGCTTTTGGAAAATCAACATGTGCAAAGCTGTACAAGCTATAAAAGATAGAGCCCTCTTTTCCTTGTTGAAGTATGTATATATCCAGCTCATGGAATGCAGGCAATTGGAAAGCCCCTTTCTCCACAAGGAAAGTTGGTAGAAATGAAAAAAAGGAAAAGTATATCGAAACCAAAGACACATTCCTTGAACACGAGTTGAAATAAACAGTCTTCATCTTCATGGTGAACATCACTAGTCCCATTTCGTAAACTCGTGTAGACAGTTACAAGACAGGTCATAAAAGAAAATCCTGTAGACTTAGGATACTGTAGGGGCGAAAGTGCCAAAAAATGTAGAAAAGAATAAGGATGATAAATCAACTGAGAGATCATCCCTCTGTAACTTTTTGACTGTCCAATCATTTAATCATTCCTTTTCTTTCTTTAAAACTGAACGTTCCCATCTCAGTGACAGTTCCGTGCAATGACTGTATATCAATCCACGACAAGTTTTTAAGCACGTGAATGCTTCTACAACGAGTCTACATACTTTGATACTGTACATTGGAATACTCTCTTATGTGTAAACCATAGTGCTCAGTGCATGGTCATATATAGGCAGGGTATACAGCTGGCAATAACATATCAGGCATCATTGCTCTCATACCAACAACAAAAGTAGCTGAAGTGCAAACTACATCCATTTTTCTTTGTCAAAACTACTCCTTTGTAACTGAATCATTTTCATTACTGTTAGTTTCCCGCATCAACAATTGTGTCCATCGATCAACTTGTAAACTATTTTCTTGCATGTTTATCATATCTTTATATGTGTATAATTCACATCGCCTCAGACATAAAGAAGAGAAAGTAGATAAAACTTTAAGAGGCGAGGCCGTAGCTTTAGTGACCTTACCTCATCTGACAGCCACCCGATCGCCAGGCCTCGAGGATACGAGACGACCTCATACTCGCCCTACAACGGTTTGTCGAGTGCTAACGAAGCGATAGCAAAGGGCACAGGTCCTTGGTGTGAGCTACTGATTTGTGAGCGAACCAGTTTTATAGAGAGTGATACGTTGTTGCTGGAGAACTTGTAAAGAAGCGGGAAAAACTAGATGAAGACGACGACGAAGAAGAGGAACTGTTTGCAAGGTTTGACTGATAATTGTTTAGTATCTTAAATGAAGGTTTCTAGCTATGTTTATGGGTCTGTTCGGGAGAGAAACAGCCACAAGTAAATGTTAAGTGTACCTGTTATGACAGCTCATAATTTTTGCTTATGACGATATATATATGTTTTTTTTTTTTTGTATATTTGTGCTACGCATATGGAGTGTCTTGGCCATACCTAGATACAGAGTCAGTCGATTTCTTTTTCTTCTTGCTAAGGTATGTTAGTTATGTTCTTGATCAGTGCATCGAGACGTAAATGGATAACTTACCTTGACTAACTTCGATCAATGAGATGAAACACTATTGTCTTACATTTGCCGTGACTTCGTTTTCATTCATATCAGTAAAGTCTTCTTTTAATTGCTTTATTTCAATTCGTCAAGGTCAAATCTTAGTCACTGTTTGCTCTTTATAGAAAGCGTCAGTAGCAACATCATTGTCACTAAGGCAAACTAATTTTTGGGAGAGTTTCCGTTCTTCGAAATCTCTATCCCTGAGCTGCCAAATCTCTTTTGCGACTCTAAATTGCGCATGCGCCATAGCCTCATTCTTCCTCTACCTGAAGGGACTACTTTGTTGTCTAAATCCGGTTCAGCCCGAACTCCAGGTCTTGCTGGTAGTTATCCTTATGTTTGATTTTGATGTTAATGCAGGTGTTGATATTTCATTTTTGATGGAGTTGGCAAGATTTTGTTTATAGTTTTCTACCAAGTTTCGATAACATTCTCCAATACCTTAGTGACCTTGATAGCCCGACTCCAGTTTCGAATCACTTGAATCACCGATTCCATATTTTAGAAAATTCATGTTTTAGACTGGATTCGAATGCATTTAAGGAGCAAATAGTTTTTCTTTTATTTGTTCGCATTTCTATTGTAATCTAATTACGGGTTAGGTTTATGCTTCATACAGTTACTGAATTAGACTTTTGTATAAGAAGTTTTCACATTATGAAGCATTTGAATGAAACACACATCACTGTCGTCAAATACGATGGAGCAACAATCGTTTGTTATGATTTTTAAAGACAGTTCAGTATTCTGACGTCCCTGACATTATACTGGAACTTATTAACATCAAATAGAAGATAATAATGCTCAGGCTTTTATAGATTTCATTATTTTTAGCAAGATATACGACCCTCGTTCACGACGGTATGACCCTTGTGCACAATGGCACGACCCTTGTGCACGACGGTACGACACCTGTGCATGACGGTACGACCCTTGTGTGTATTGGTCAATTAGCTCAGAGGCTACATCATCATGTTTAAAGGTCGTGTCTTCTTACTCAAGAGGTCGTGCCGTCGCGCTCAAGGATCGTGTTTTCATCCTTGAGAGTCGTACCCTCGTGCTCAAGGGTCGTACTATCGCACTTAATGGGTCGTATAGTTGAGCTCAGGGAGTCCTATATACATGCTCTCAAGTCGTGTCCCGAAGGGTCGTACCGTCGTGTGTTAAATGATCGTACCATCATTCTCAAGGGTCGTATTCTCGTGCTCAAGGGTCGTACCGTCGTGCTCAAGGGTCATACCGTCGAAGCTCAAGGGTCGTACCGTCACTTTCAAGGAGTTAAAATTACGTTTTGCCAACTTACCACTCCCCACTTACCACGTCTTATTGGGGCGCCAGACGTCTGGTAACTCACTGAAAACAGGAATTCACTTTCAAAATCTAGCAGCATGCAAAGGCTGAAGGATGTATATGGCCTTACTACTGGGTGAATCCGCCTTTATGGAGAGTATTTCTGTAATTAGGCAAAAAAAAAAAACTTGTTAGGAATGATGTATATAGAAGTATGTTTATAGTGTAGGAGCAGTGAATGTGGAGAGCATAAAGAAAACTAGAAAAATAAAGAGATGGGGCCCAGCGAATGTGGAACGCCTTCCCCAAATAGTACAAACAAGTTTATATATATATATATATATATATATATATATATATATATATATATATATATATATATATATATATAAAACTTTGTTTAGATTTAGTAATATTTTCTTATATGTTAGTGAAACTTTTCTGATAACGTCTGTGTTATGAATAATAATGATGATAATGTTAATGTTAATGATAGTTATAATTAGAAAAATAATGATGGTAACGAACAGGTTAACTTTATCTCCATACTTAATCATATAAAGATAAATTGCATGCCAACAGCGGAAGCTCACAATCGCCAGTGTTCGCTCTGTCTTATATATTTCGCACTGGCTAAAAACATGTAAATTAGTACATCATTCATTTCTAACTCTCGCTGGTGCGAAATGAATCTGAGAAATCCTCGAAAGATTGAACTATTTTGTTTTGGTAGATATCTAGAAAACACGAACTAGATTCTTTTCGAACACTAGACTACACAATCGCTGTCATTCTAGTTATCTTCATGTGTGTTTGGTGGTTAGTTTCTGTAAGATCGTTGAAGTATAACTTCCCTAAGATTTCTTGCTTGATAAGAATAGAAGTCAAGACACTGCCATCCGCACCCCTGGAGGTACGAAGGAGTTGAGGCCTCAATATTCGTCGGAAAAGTGGTTTATGAACTATGAGAACGACTTTATAAAGGTGTCATTTCTTTTCACCCCAGCGCGCGAAGGGTTCGCTCCGGAAGTTCCTCGGGGTCGAGAGAGAGAGAGAGAGAGAGAGAGAGAGAGAGAGAGAGAGAGGAGAGAGAGAGAGAGAGAGAGAGGGAGTTACGTCAGGTCAGACATCTGTCCTTTAGATCGGGTTATCGGTGGGGAAACTTTAAGGCTCGAGATGCGATCATCAGAGAGTCGTTGGCGGGTCACCGGGAGGCGGTGAAAGTCGAGGAGGAGGAGGAAGGGCTGCACGGTCTGCGTCCCCTCTGGTGTCATACGAAGTCGGAAATCGACTCCAAATGCACAATCCGTCCCCAGTGAGGAATTCCTCAGTGGGTGGAGCCGTCAGCAGGGGTCGGAGGGCGGTGGTGATGACGGATCATGCCAAAAAAGAATAGGTGGTTTGATCGTCTTAACATCTTTTCCCTCCTCCTTTTTTTTTTCCCCCTTCTTCTTCTTCGGGTGTCGTAAAACTTCTCTCGTCGTAAACTGACGAGGGAACGAGCGAAGAATATCAGAAGAACGCCGAGGGGCTGGTGTGAGCAGCTGCCTCTTGATGGTCAGACGGAGGGGACGTGCTGGGAAACCCAGCCACAACTGGCCAACATGCCTTTGGCGGGCAGGTGGCGCGCCCCTCTCCTCCTCTCTCTCTCTCTCTCTCTCTCTCTCTCTCTCTCTCTCTCTCTCTCTCTCTCTCTCTTCATATGCTCGCGGACACATTTTTTTTCGAAGATATCTCGCACACAACCAGCTTTCCATATCGGACTGACTCAGGAGAATGAATGACGCTATGACACATAGACAACACTTTAAGACCCTAACCTCAGGATTGATGATTGCCTTCTATCAACTACATTTCCATCCACACTCGCAAGGCTTTTAGAAGATTACTGAAGAGGAACCCAGAGGCGACAGGAGTAAGGTATAACAAAATTTATTCCCAAGAAGATATAGAAAGTCCCACGAAGGGGATCACTCATGGGATTAATGCCTAACAGGGTTAAAGTCATTGGCATACATCTCATGTATTCAGAAAAGAGATTCAGAATATACTGCTATTCAGTGTTAGTGCCAAGAGAAAAGGATTACCATTACCCGATGGTACAGTACGTGTAATTCGGGTACAAGAGATGCTAAGTAGCCTCGGGGGAGATCACGAAACAGTGTGTGTGTAGAATTGAGTGGATGTGATTGAGCCTGGGTGTATGAAGACGCTAGTGTAGGACAGATAACACTGTCATGGGTCATACAAATACAACGTTGATTCAATTCATTATTCTAGTAGGAAATATCGGGATTTTACTTGTCTCATTCCCTTCGACTATTTGGACTACTTTCATATACATTTTCTCAATTACAATTACGGTTAAAAAAAAAGAGATACGATGACTTTATTTTTCATTTCCTTTTGGACGTGTTTCTCCTGGCTGGTCTGTGCTTTGCAACGACAACGAGATCCGCCAAGGAGATGGATTTGTTTTCTAAAGTGATCATCGCCTTCAGGGGCCGACACCTGCGAGTCACAAAACATCCTGAGATGAAAGAATGAAGGAACTATATACATCCTTCGCATATACGTATATACATCCTTCGATTATATACACATCCTTGAGTAAAAGGGGAAAAAAGTAAGTCTAAAATCAAAATTCTTGGATGAAGAGTTATCTCCAGAATAATCTACTTCAAAAAAAAGGGCAAAGAGGTGATAGAGAAGGTCCAGAGGAGGGCGCCAAAGACGGAAACTGAATTAAGAAAGTTCATTTACAGGAGAAGACCCGAAGTCTTACATTTCACCCACCTTGGAAAAGATAGGAGTGATGGATGACCTAATCGCAAGCTTTAAGTATTCAAATCAGCTTTATGATAGACACAGTGGCTAGTTCTTTGAGAGATGGAGGGAGATCCAGAGGGCATATCTTAAAAATAAACGAGAAACGTACTGAAGAAGATGTAAGGAGTTATTCTATAGTATCACAGTGGTATGTGAATGACTGACACTGAAAGAGGTTGTGGTAATTGTGGACAACATACATAAGCTCAAAAGGTTATTCGATAGTGAGATTCTTCAGATGGGGCCTCACGAGTGTAAAACGCACGCCCCCTTTCCCACTCAATACAACAGAAGTAGGTAATTACAACATGCAATATTACAGACAGACAGACAGAGACAGACACACACAAACACACACACACACACACACACACACACACACACATCTCAACCCTTTCTAGCTGTACCCTCACACACCCGTATACAACAGCACCCGCTTATACCTGTCCATCGAACGTCCTTGATTTCTTCTACAAAGTGATTAAACTCAGGTGCACCTTCCACACAGACACACACACACAGACACACACACAGACACACACAGACACACACACACACAGACACACACACACACACACACACACACACACAGAGACACACACAGACACACACACACACACACACACACACACACACACACACACACACACACACACAGAGACACACACACACACACACACACACACACATCTCAACCCTTTCTAGCTGTGCCCTCACACACCCGTATACAACAGCACCCGCTTATACCTGTCCACCGAACGTCCTTGATTTCTTCTACAAAGTGATTAAACTCAGGTGCACCTTCCACACAGACACACACACACACACACACACACCTCCTTCATCAGCATTATACTCTGATTACTGAGAAACTCTCGGATCTCACTTCAATCCAGTAATTGTGCCGACAGGAAATTTAGTTCTGTGTAAATCATAGTTAGAGTACAGCACAACTATGAGAAAACTAAGCTATTCGCTTGCTTAGCTGTGCACTTGCTCATGGATTGTATGTGACACTGATGATAGCAGGAGGTATAAGACAATCCTTGTGTTTGCACGAGCACTGGTTGGGTGGTACAAGGTGCTTCTGGTGCACGAGAACTGGTGGTTGGGTGGTACAAGGTGATTCTGGTGCACGAGCACTGGTGGTTGGGTGGTACAAGGTGCTTCTGGTGAGGGACGTCTCTCAGGCTGATCGCCCCCTTTGACCCTCGAGGAAATTGTAACTGAGTCGCTGTGGGCAGCTCGGTCACAACTCCAACGGTCGGAGAGCCGAAGAACACGTCAACCTGATGCTCTTTGCACTGAGACGACCACATCCCCCGACATGGGCCTCTCGAGAGCGTCTCTCTGTCTGAGTTACTGGCTCAATACATCACCGGTAAAGGTATCCAATGTGCATATCTAGTTCGCAGTCACGTTCATAGGTAGAAAGTCTTGTGTGACGATGGTAGGTCCAGTCGGGGTTGATCCAAGAGTCTATCCTGGGAGGGTGGGGGAGAGAGAGTTCAGGTTGATATGCTTGCCTGTCTGGGGCCCGAGAGCGCCCCATACACACGTCTTACCCCCATCGAGAGTTGGACGAGGTGTGTGTGTGTGTGTGTGTGTGTGTGTGTGTGTCTGCTGTTAACGCCTGCAAACGACATTGATTTCAACACCGGTGAGACTACTATTGCACCAGCCACAGCTTTCACTTATAAGAGCAAGAACTATTACTCGTAACTGAACATTCATAAGAAAGAAATATGTATATTCATATCATTATCATTCACCAGACCAGTCTCTATGTAGACCACAGACTCTCACTCGCTCGAACCACTCACCAGGAATCCGTTTCGAACCACATGCAAGATCGAATCCCAGGATGTATCTTCAACACAACAGACACCCTTCAACAACATCCACTGCTTCATTCCCTGCACTCGTTCTACCATAGGAAATATATATATGTATGAATATCACCACCATTTTGTCATCATTTATGGACCCAGCAGGTGAACGTGGCTTGCCAGAACCTTCACCTAGAACTATCAAGGTGTAGCCTCATCATTACCAGAACCTTCACCTTGAAATATCAAGGTGTAGCCTCACAGTGACCAGAACCTACACCAAGATCTATCAAGGTGTAGCCTCACCATGACCAGAACCTACACCAAGATCTATCAAGGTGTAGCCTCACAGTGACCAGAACCTACACCAAGATCTATCAAGGTGTAGCCTCACCATGACCAGAACCTAAACCAAGATCTATCAAGGTGTCGCCTCACATGACCAGAACTACACCTAAAGCTCACCATGACCAGAACCTAAACCAAGATCTATCAAGGTGTCGCCTCACAAGCCCCACCAACACCGCGCCGAGGTCGTGACCTTGCGCCCACGTTGCCATCAAACAGCTAGAGAGTGACAATTTCCCCGGCGGTGTTGACTGTGTGCAAATAGGAACAGTATGGAGGGACGATGGCTCGGCTCACACTACGTTCTTCCGAGTGAGGCGCAAACACACACACGCGCGGCCAGAGGACGACTAGTTCAGCACTTGGTACGGTTGTGGCCGTGGACAGCGACAGATGGTGCTGTGGGCAGACAGACGTGAAGAACAAAATATTAGGAAAGAAAAGGAGATAAGGAAAGAAAAGGAGCTAAATTAGTGCACAGACAGGCAGATAATTGCTCTTTCTGATCATTAGGAAAGAAAAGGAGATAAGTTAGTGCACAGACAGACAGATAATTGCTCTTTCTGATCATTAGGAAAGAAAAGGAGATAAGTTAGTGCACAGACAAACAGATAGGCAGATAATTGCTCTTTCTGATCAATGTAAATCACTTGTCGGAAGAATTAGACTCTTACTCGAACTGGTTTGAGCAGGATGCCAAGGTCATGGGAGGAAGCAAAACCTGAGAATTTGCATCATGTTACAAGGGGACCTAGACAATCTGCGAGAGATGGCCTGATTCTTGGTTGATGAAACTCATTCTAAGTCAATGTCGAGTGATGAGGTCGGGACGCAACGCAAGAAAACCCTCGATATGAATATCATTAAGCAGGAAATGAGATTCAGGAGTGTGTGTGTGTGTGTGTGTGTGTGCGTGTGTGTGTGTGTGTGTGTGTGTGAGGGAACTGGAACATCGTTTGCAACCTGATGCCAGAGGTCTCACTTTAGGAGAATTATCAAGGAGACAAACTCTCGCTGGCAAATATCAGAATCGCTTTCAAGTCCACAGGGAGTAAAATGCTATAGCGAACTTTACTTTGTTCATCCGTAACAAAATAGTGTGACTAGAATTAGCTTCTTAACTTCGATCAGTCCATTAAAAGAAGCATAGAGGAATGATATATGGCATTTAGTGTTGGGCAACGAAGATGGTGCCCGAATTAAGAGAGATGGGTCACGGGGAAAGGCTTAGATGCCTAAAATTGTACCCAGAATGGAAGAAAGAAGAATAAGGAGTGATCTGATCCCAGCCTTTACGTTTTCAAACCAGTTGATGAAGACAACAGTAAAGGTCTTCGAACGATGCGAGGACAGAACATCTTCAGGACGTAACATTAACTAAGCAAGAGACATATAAAGAACCTTGTAAAAAAAAGTAGTGAATAAATTGTCTAAATCGAGGGATGAAATTGTGAATGTGGACAGCATACAAGCGTTCACAAAGAGGCGTAATACCAGACAAAGTTCAAGAAGTGAGGCCCCAGCACTGTACAAATCCCTCTCTGCACTATGAAAGTAGGTGATTCCACACACACACACACACACACACACACCCACACACACACACGCATAAGGGAGAGATTATATTGAAGGATAGATTGTCTTAATGGAAGCGAACAAATGAATCACTTCAGGGAAGTGTTCTCGAAATGGGTTGAGATCACCTACCAGTGGCGTGCCACATAGGCGCGTACTGGACACATTGCTCTTCTTGATATATGTCATATCAATTTGGACTCTACTACTACTACTATTACTACTACTACTACTACTACTACTACTACTACTACTACTACTACTTCTACTACTATTACTACTACTAATACTATTACTAATACTATTGATAGTCTGTACATGTTCATATCTATCTTTCTCTCCGTATTTTGTGAAATAGTCTGTTCGGAATCCCCTTTTATGCATTCCAAACCTTCCTTTTTTTCCTATATACTTTCACATCTCCCCTCCTGCCCACCATCCCTCTCACTCACACACACATACAATCCCTCGGCCTAATACCTTTCACGTCGGTGCGTCCATGCAAGTCTATGGCTTCTTGACGGTGCTTAGCTCCAGTCACCGTAGGAAATGGCATTTCGCACAAGTCTTAGTAGCCTTATAGGTCCACCATCAGTAGGCTTTCTGAAGGCGGCGGGGGAGTTCCTGGCAAAAGCTAGGTTGGTCATTAGGGCTCCGAAAAGGATGTTTTCCGCCTCGAAAGTTTTCAAGGGAGAAGCCTGAGTCCTTCGCCTGGGTATTGAGCAGCGGCAGCTGGAGACTCATTGGTTCCCTTCGGGTTGGGGTAGTGAGGCCTTCCCCTCAACCTCTTTGACAACACTTTTCTGTGAGGTTATCATCTCTCCTCTCAGGTACATGCGCGGGCTAGCCGAACGTGGGGGACACACATTCAGGACTCGAGAGCCGTTCATGAAAACTGGAAGCCAGATGCTGTTATGATCGTTCACTCCGTTCCTCCCCGATCTCGTGTTGAGCGAACGTTTAGTTAGGCACATGAACGTCCTAAGCTGATGCGCCACGAACGTTTAGCACACGAACGTCCCAAGCTGATGCTCCACGAACGTTTAGGTACATGAACGTCCTAAGTTGATGCGCCACGAACGTTTAGGATGGATGAACCTCCTCTGCTTCATCACCACGAACGTTTAATTGGATGACCCTTATCAGTTGCTATACCACAAACGTTTAGTTGGATGAACAGTCTTAGCTGCTGTACCACAAACGTTTAGACGGATGAACCTTGTGATCTTCTACGCCACGAATGATCAGACGGATGAAGCTTGCCAGCTGCTAATTCAGGAAGGTTTAGGCGGATGAGCCCTCTCAGCCGCCACCTTATGAACGTTCAGATGGATGAACCTTTTCAGTTCCTACGCCACGAACGTTCAGATAACGGATGATCCACCTAAGCTGCTACATCAAGAAAGTTTAGGCACTGATGAACCTTCTTAGCTTCTTCGCCACGAATCTCCGGCCAGATATGCACCTTCGAAGTGGCGAAAGGGGAGGTCATAGCAACCCACTTAATAACTCTACTGTGTTCCTTACGTTTCATGACCCGACCAACTATGGCTGTGGGAATTGTAAGAAATAATCCAGATCTCTTCAGTGAATCTAACATGTCGGAACGGGAGGGAAGGAATGGAACAAAAGCAGCTCCAAGACTTCCCAAACACTTGGGATTACTTTCTCCCTCATGTCTTTATTATGCATTCTTCATCAGCCTGTTCCTCTGGGCTGGTTGAAGGCCACGTCTCATGGACCTCATACATCATCCCATGACCTGCATGCAAAACACAAGGGGCGGAGAGGGAGTTAAAGTTGCTTTTAGGAATGCACAGAAAGGCCTGAAGAAAATATGCAAACCTTCTGCAAGACTCGACCGTATGATTTTGTTATATTTGGTGGGTAAAATGTTAAATATTTTCTGTTGTGTTTTTGCATACTGCAAACAGTGCTTCTGTGGCATCAAGGATTTTGATTTGTCTTAGTTTTAGTTCCATTACTAATCAGAGAGTTTTTATATATATATATATATATATATATATATATATATATATATATATATATATATATATATATATATATATTGAAATAGAGGTGGTAATGATATGACAAGCTAAAGAGTAGAGCATAATCCAAACTCTGGACTCGGTTGTCTTCCTCAGCGGACTGAGTAAGTAGCACAGATCAAAGACACACACAGCAGGTCAGCGGTTTTTCTGCATCATATCTCTCGTCCGGTGATGAGTGGGTCGACTCCCTTACCTCCTCTCCTCTCCTCCAGTTGTAAGGCCAACGTGTGACGCCATCAGCTCTCGAATGGAAGGGAATCCTCTGGAAGTATTGTCTGCTGCCACTACTGGGGCTTTCTCCTCGACTTCTTGTTCAAGTCCCTCTCTACTACTTTATAACTCTGTACGGACAGGTAGTGAATGAATTCCTTCATATTCCTTGGTTTACGAAAGACTTTAAGTTTCGCCACGTCTCCATCTCTCACTACCACAGTGTTGATGGAAAGGAATCTCTCTCCATTTTCTTCTTCGTCAACTGTAAACTGAATGGTTCCGTTCGCTGTACTCTTTCCTGTTGTCAGTAACCACCTAATGGATATGAGCGGCTGCGGCCTTCCTTCGTCTGTTCTTGGCGCTACCTCACCAACGCAGAAAACGGCGATCGAATATGAACATATCAGCTAGACCGCTTCAATATTGGGCAGGGTAGTGTATCACACGAGCACTTTGTGACCGCTGGTTATCTCAAGGGTCGGAGGGTTGTAATGATTGTCTCTTTCACTACACCTCTCAGCTTTGGAACTGCTTAAACACCCTCACCGCCGCCCACCCTCCTCCTCCTCCTTCTTCTTCTCACAAGAGCAGCAACGACCCAGCCTCCCCTTTTGTTGTTGAAGCTAAGTTTTCTCGCTTCCTCCAAAACTCGTCCTTCTTTAGTGCCTTTGCACATCTCTGGTCCATGACTGGAACGTGTTGCAGAGCATGAGAGAGAGAGAGAGAGAGAGAGAGAGAGAGAGAGAGAGAGAGAGAGAGAGAGAGAGAGAGAGAGAGAGAGAGAGAGAGAGAGAGAGTAAAGCCCTGTCATCCTAGCCATTTACTGGACCTCAGGTTGGCCGACTGAACTGAGAAAATATTCTCTTCACTAAAAACTTGAGAGGCAAGTTTTAATGGGCATAGATCCTTCCCCTTAAAGGCATAAACCAGTTCAAGGGAGAACACATTATCATCCTGTGTATGTGACCTCAACAGTGTCACGGTGTGAGAATAAAGAAAATGGATGCCAGTAGAAAAGCAATGCCAATAGAAAAGCAAAAAGAAAGAAAAGAAAGAAATGGATGCCAAAAGAAAAGAAAGACATGCAATTAAGTAGAATGTTTTCAATTGGTACTTTATTGATATGAGTGATAGTGAAGGAATGAATGGTCATTTTTCCTTAATTTGAAGGAAATGTATGTTTGTGTGTGTGTGTGTGTGTGTGTGTGTGTGTGTGTGTGTGTGTGTGTGTGTGTGTGTGTGTGTGTGTGTGTGCATGGGTGGATGGGTGGGTTGGTAGGCAAACACGCAGATCAAACCAGAAGGTGACAAACAGTGAGATAGACAGAGAGACATGAATAGACATAAACAGGGAGATCGGCAGATTGAGCGCGCACACACACACACACACACACACACACACACACACACACACACAGGAGCCAGCACAGCTTCACCATTCCTTCGTCAGGAGCGTGGCTCCTCTATGTCCCCCAGCAACACTGTGAGTTCCCTTCGTCAGCACTACATCATCGGCGGAAGACGAAGGAGGTGCTTAACTCTCTGACAACAACAGAGGCTGAGTTTACAACACTCCTGCCCTGTCTGGCTGACCAGTTTTGCTCGCCAGGAACAGATACAAAAGGATATATATATATATATATATGTGAAAGTCATTTGCATATCGAAGGAGCAGGAGGTAATCTGGTGTGTCAACAAGACGTTAAATACACCTCAACGTATTCACTTAAGTTGTCACTTCTCTTTTTTTCGTATAGACGAATCTGGACACAGGGTATGCTCTTCTGCCGTTGGTGGATTAGACCTTTAATGATCTGTGGGTTAAAGGAGTAATCATGAGGTCAAGAGAAAGTACAGAAATGATTACTTCAATTACGAACTTTATAATGTAGGAGAATCAGGTATATTATTTATCATGATGTAAGATTATATAATGATAATTTATCTTCCATGAGTGCGTGTACTGTAGAATAGTAGAACGCAGGTCAAAAGTATATCACAACCGTGGAATATACCCCGGTTATATCCAGGTGTAGCAAGCAGGAGACGTGAGAGTGGAAGGCACTGGAAGTTTGGCATACAAAACCAGAGGCAAAATACACAGTTAGAAAAAAAATCCTGCCTCTCTCTCTCTCTCTCTCTCTCTCTCTCTCTCTCTCTCTCTCTCTCTCTCTCTCTCTCTCTCTCTCCCTCTCCCTCTCTCTCTCTCGACTTATCAGCTGTTTGCCCAGTGATGAGAAACTATCCTTGGTCGGTCATTCACGCGCCTCACGGCCAATGAGCGCAGCAAACTTTTGTGCCGGGAACGAAATTCTTTGAGGAAGGTACACGCTCGGCTTTCTCCTTTTTTTTTTTTCTTCTTCTTCCTTCTCCCCCAACTTTTTTTTTTTTGTCTTTGTCTTTTTCGGTCTTGGTGGTGCGTAACTGGCAGGAGCGACGAGTAAGTACAGCATACTCAAAGCTAATATGCTGGTAAGTACGTATATAGTCCCACGGATTTCGATCGAGGTTTTATCCTCCTTTTGGTTATTATCGTGATAAAAAGCCATGGAGATAACAGAATATATATATATATATATATATATATATATATATATATATATATATATATATATATATATATTTATTCATGGGGAAAAATGAATGGAATATTTGAGAGAAGAATCTATGGTAAGGAGACAGAAATTCGGTTAGAATTTTTTTTTACCCCCTTTTAAGACGAAGTGGAATTTAGATAGAAAAATTCATTCTTTAAGTGCTACTATTTCTTCTTGAAATTGGTGTTAAGGAGGATGTTTTGCGATCATATTGCCTTGATCTGTGAGGTGGAAGGATGGAGTGAAAGAGGCCTTGAGTGTTCGGAGCCTGGATATGCAAGTTAGGGTGTGAGACGCGCACGGGATAGAGCTACTTAGAATGATTTAGTATACAGGGGACGGTGTGTTGTCATTGTGCTCATCAGTTGGGGAAGTTCTCTTAATTTTTTTTTCCTGGTGATTAGAAGAGAGTTGGGGGAAATTGTCTCACTTCGCACGTCTTGTTCCCCTGCGTATGTGAAAGAGGTTTGGACGTTCTCTTTAACTCTTTTTCGGTCCCGTGATCTGTACACGCACTTTACAGTCGAGTAAAGGAAGTTATCCAGGTGCTGTAATTCTTGTGTTCTACTAATTACGATAGAGTTAGAAATGTTCTTTAGACTTGTATATTGCGTTTACTTCACTGACAGGAGAGTTAGAAATGTTCTTTAGACTTGTATATTGCGTTTACTTCACTGACAGGAGAGTTAGAAATGTTCTTTTGACTTGTATAATGCGTTTACGTCACTGACAGAAGAGTTAGAAATGTTCTTTTGACTTGTATAATGCGTTTACGTCACTGACAGGAGAGTTAGAAATGTTCTTTTGACTTGTATAATGCGTTTACGTCACTGACAGGAGAGTTAGAAATGTTCTTTAGACTTGTATATTGCGTTTACTTCACTGACAGAAGAGTTAGAAATGTTCTTTAGACTTGTATATTGCGTTTACTTCACTGACAGGAGAGTTAGAGATGTTCTTCAGCCTTGCGTATTTTAAGTTCACCACACCGTCAGAAGAGTTAGGAACGTTTTCCCATTTTACATTTCTTCTTTGGCATGGCTACGGCTAAGACAAGAAGAGGCTTATGTAAAACAGACCTCTCCTCTAACTTAACATGTTCAAAAGTTAGGAAGGAGTGAAGTTGAACTCTTTAGCGTTAACGTGTTTGCTGTGAGGATCTTAAAGATACGCATAAAAAAAACAGAATAACAGAACAGAAGGGAAAAGAATATCTGGAAAAGATGAAGGGGAAGGCTGAGAAGAGAAGGAAACTAAAAGTCCGACGTAGCAAAGAAATCTTTTTTGAATGTTTTTACTCAAGAAAATCACTGAAATACTCTCTGTCAGTGATCAAAGAAAGACGCAGCTGCAAAGAAAATCAAGAAAAATAAATAGATAGATAGATAGATAGATAGATAAAGTACGATATAAATAGTTCAGATTACCCCATTTAATAATCATGAGAAAATAGGACCTGTTTAAAACGAAAAAAAAAAAAAATGAATGAGACGGACAACAAAGATAACACGAGCTGATAAGAATCTCCAGAGGATGAAACAAAAAACGAAGGGGAGAGTGAAAGAAAACGTATATCGCAAGAACCACTGCGACACACACACACTCACACACACACACACACACACACCTCCCTTCCCCCCGCTTTTTTTTTCTTCTTTTTTTGGCAAGGTTTCACGACGCTGACACTAAAGGAAGGCAAAGCATGAAGGATGCGGATGAAAAGCACAAAAGCACAGTGAAAAATATATATATATATATATATATATATATATATATATATATATATATATATATATATATATATATATATATATATATATATATATATATATACATATACACAACGAACAAGAGAGAGACTTTGAGAGAGAGATACACTTGCATGGGAAAGGGAAGGGTAGTGCAGGCTATTGAAGAGGGGGTTGGAGGTGGGGGGAACTTGGGGAGATATTGAATGGGGGGGGTTGAAAAGTTACGTTTAGGACAACGTGGTTTTGTGGGGTGTGGTGTGGAAAGTGGGAGTGGGGGAGGGGGGGAGGAGGAGGAAGAAGAGTCTGGGGAAATTGTATGTTTGAGAGAGAGAGAGAGAGAGAGAGAGAGAGAGAGAGAGAGAGAGAGAGAGAGAGAGAGAGAGAGAGAGAGAGAGAGAGAATGTCCAGCAGCCTGGTGGGGAGAGGGAGGGAGGTGGCAATGCTGACTTTCCCTAAGGATCTTCAACGCTGAAAAAAAATAATATATATATATATATATATATATATATATATATATATATATATATATATATATATATATATATATATATATATATATATATATACAAAGCCTTTGCTCCTTTGACTCACTGGAAAGCCTGCCTGGAACTTCCATTCCAGGTGGTAGCAGTACGTAACCACCCTTCCCTTCACTATCATTCTAACGGTGATCTAACCAAACGCTCCCTGCAGCTTCTACTGTCCTGTTGTTCACCAGCGTCTGAACAACTCAAAACACTTAAGTTCATTATGGGCGTAAATGGACGAATTTCCATAATTTTCTAACCAGCACAAGAGCTCACACGTCACTTACGCGAACGGTCTTAAGAGACGCAACTTTTGGGAGACTGCGTCCGTAAAACACGACACCCATATCGCAACTTTACGAGACCTAAGTATCGGAACTTTACGAATTAGGTGAATGTATTTCCCCCAAGTGATAAAAGATGTTGAAGTAAAGTATTTAAGTAGTGAGTCACTCAAGTGGCCTTTGTATTGAGGGATGAGACTCAAAGAGAAAGACTAGCACCTTGAACTGCAACCCAGTTAGACTCATCGATTCTAAGCCAACCGAAATAAAAAAGAAATATCGAAATAGAATTGTGACATTTGCATATCTCAGTGTGATAACAAGCAGTCAAGTGCGGGATTTCGCTACCAAATATCTTGTCAAAAAAAATCATTAGAAAATTTCGTATCTGCCATCTACAAATACCATCACATTCTTTTCTTCTTGTTTTTTTTTTTTGCATGTTCGTTGTTTCCCGCTTGAGAGTGGTAACGTCAAAAGCTTATGACTGCCCTGAGGAAGGTTTTCTATCTTGGTTCCAACATGTGTTCCTTCTTCAGGAGAGTAATACGGGAGAGGAGGGTTTCCAGCCCCTCGCTCCCACTCATCCCAGTTACCTTTAAGATACGCAGGAGTTGCGTGGGCGGTATTCTTTCTCCTCTTTCCCCAGGGATAATTCGCACGTAAGAGAGAGTAATTAGATTACGATAAATGATTCATTGAGAATCACTCAAGATATCAATATGTAAAATATATTCGCATGGCTTAAGAGATGTACCATATACAAGGGTTTGTGACCCGCTCACTGGTACATGGAAACGTGCGGTGTAGACTTCAAAAGGTTGCGTGTGACAAGTGGAGTATCACAGGGATTGTGGCTCACGGAGGCCGCATTTCAGTTTCTGATCCAATTGAATGATCTGCATTTGAGTTCCGAATTCAAGATCTTGAAAATCACAGAGGATGCGAAACTATAAAGCTATAAATGAGCGAGGCTTCCCAAAGATTTCAAAGAAATCTTCGACACATTAGCAGTATCTAGGTAAATAGTAAATGAAAATTTACGTTGGCAAATGTATAGAGTTATGATACACTTTGGAAACTAGAGTGATGATTATGACCATTACAATTGCTCAGGAAACCCAGTGACCAACGAAACTGGAGAAAACGAACGTGGAGTAGTTATCAAACGATATGATCTTCACTAAACAGTGCGTAACAGGAAGTTATACAGTGATTCGAATGTTAGTCCGCTGTTACGATATGGATGCATATTTACCATAAGTCACCAGAAACAACTCCAACTGGTTGAAAAACATTAGTATGACCACATCTTGAATCAGCTTTCCGGTTCAGGCCTCCAGAGTGCAAAAAAGTAATGAAGGAAAACTTGAGTAAGTACAAGGAAGGACTATCAAACTATTTCCAGCTCTTGGAAACCTGTAATTTGAGGCGAGGCTGAGGAAGAGGAAACCTTAGTAAACATAAACTTTGGACGGACATGATACAAGTCTTCGAAATTCTGAATAGTTGCGATACTGTAGATTACGAAGATAATCTTGAAATACAAGGCAGGACAGCAAAACGAACGCAATAAAACTTAGTAAGAGACGTAATATTGATGTGGAATGATGCATCTTTCCAAAAAGAGCCGAATGTAATCTGAATCATCATCAAATATTGTGAACGAAATGATTACAAATACCTTTGAAATCGATTGAACGTTGATATTTCATCATTTCTGGGATTTTAATGGATGAAAATGATAACAGAAAATATGTCAATAGTTAGGCTAATGCGCTCCTTCCAATATGGCCCAGAAGAAGACGCAACGACTGAAAACAATGCCACAGTGTGAGACTCACTCCATAATTTTCTTTACGATTCCACTTGTTTGCTTTTAACCAGAATCAGTTGTCGGTGTTTCCTCCACCATTTTACCACTGATGGTTATTTTTACTAGGGGGAGTTGAGGGTGGAGACGAAAGCTTTCTCAGTGTTCTAGTCTTACCTCACATATCTATCCAGAATAGATACGAAATTGGTATTAGATTATTGAATTGTGAACTTGCAGATAACCTCATTAAAGGCTAACGGACGGAGCCCCTCTTGTCTGTTTTTTTCCCCATGTAGTCCATTGCATCACCTCCTAGCATCCTATTCGTTCTTAATACCATTAAGAATACTCGATGCATCGAGAAGTATAATAGTAACTCTTAGGGTTTTTTTTTTCATTGGTCTGTGCCATATCAAGGAGCCACACCTGAGGGAAACTTGTACGTATGTGACGTCGTCGAAGATTCCAGATATCTTTTGTTTTTTTATGGAGAGAGAGAGAGAGAGAGAGAGAGAGAGAGAGAGAGAGAGAGAGAGAGAGAGAGAGAGAGAGAGAGAGAGAGAGAGAGAGAGAGAGAGAATGTCCTTGGACGTATAATTCCCACGGCAAGACAGCTCGTCACACCAATTAGCAGGCGAGGAGGGGAAACATCCCGCAGATTATGTCTTAATTGAGCAGATCAATCTCGAACCGTCTGGGAGCTGCTAATTAGATCATTAATTGAGCTTCAGGCCAGCTCTCTAAGTGATCATGTCGATGCACAGCCTGGAACGCCAGGCTCCAGCTCATCAGCGGCGAGTCATGCCTCTGGAAACGACGAAACAAGGAAGGAACATTGCGTTGTCCAGCTCACTCTGTGTCGCGCGTCGTCGTCGAAAACAGCTTTTCGAAGCTCTCTGACGTCATGGCCATATGTCGCTAGTCTACATTTTTCCCCCTTGTCTTATGACTTCATTTTTATTTCTTTCGAGTCCTTGGGATAATTGGTGAGGTATTTACTACCCAAGACGCTTTAGATTTAGATATATACATATATTTTTTTTTTTCACATAGCTTCTAATTGGCGACCTTCTATTTACGTGTACGTCGTTGGATTTAATGGTTATCAAACACGGAAAATATAAGAGATTGGTGGGATCAGCTGCCATAGATCACAAGCCACCTTAATAGTACTGTATCTGACAGGTATCATCTTTCACGAGAAGACATGTCTCCGATTTCCAGACTATGGCTCTCAGATGAGAATACATCCCTAACGTTCGTGAGGGTCAAAATGACCTGTTCATGACATATCTTCATACCAAAGGCTAAAAAGGAAAGTAACTGTGCAGCTGAGACAAAGTACAATATCACGATCTATGTCCCTCCACAGTGTGTCACTTGAGCCAGAATTGCTATCCAGACCTTCCAGGAAAATGGAGGTAGACTGCAATTGCTCAACTGTGTGTAAGCGAATGTGTTAGTCCCATGCCGGACGACATTCGCGCCCTGTATCAAGCCCGCTTCTGTAGCGACAGAAGGGGGACTTCCTGTCACCTTAGAGAGAGGAGGATGTCTTTACTACTGGTGTCATTGGTGTCAAAGGTCAGTATCGACGGACGAGAGGTCATTACTTCTAATAACTCCCCAGGCTGGTTGTAGCCTCGTAAAGATCCCATGTCAATACCTACCATTTTATCTGATCTTTTATAGTGTTAGACTCGTGTCATTGTCAGAGGTTCATCTCTCGTTTCCCTTTTTCTCTTTTCATTGCCACGTTTCCCTTTTCTCTTTTCATTGCCACGTTTCCCTTTTCTCTTTTCACTGCTATGTTTCCCTTTTCTCTTTTCATTGCTATGTTATATTGTCTGTAATCACCACTTCATCTCTTTCACTCACAAATGCATAATGTTTACATCTAGAATGTGGATGTGTTCGTTCTTCCTCAGGTTCAACTGAAGGATCTCCTTTGCAAATATAATCAAGCAGTTGCTACTCGATCAAAGAATATTTTAATTTTTCAGTGCAATCTCTGCAATCCTTACAATACGTCATACAAAACCCATTGATTTTCTGTTCATAATGATGATTTCTCATCAACTCACTGGCCTATAGATTGTGAGTTAGTTCCAAATTAAATCTTCTCCAGATCCACTCATAACATAATATGATACAAACTCTCTTAGACAAATTCTACGTACGAATACCACTGGTTGAATATATACTTCCATATGAGTTACCATCCGCTACTGTGGGTTCTCTCGCTCGAAGGTAATCCATGATACGAAGTTACATAGTGAATACAGGACACTGATTCTGTATTCTTGCAGCACCCATAAAACTTCTCTTTGAATTCTGGAGCGTCGAGATATTATGAGACATTGAACCTATGTACCTGTCTCGTATAACTGTGAGCCAAATCACATCTCTCCACTGGGCGAAGTTACTGTATGGGAAACACAAAGTTCGTTGATAGATTAGTAAGAAAGGCTTGGCAGTCACTGAGATCACGATGGATGAATTTCATCTATTAATTACTAGAACTGCAATTGATGATACACTCAGTGGTCAGAATCATACGTGGTCATACTTGAAGATCAGGTCTTGAACGTCGAATGTTGGTAGAAGGTTGAGAACAGGAGGGGCATAACAGATGACATGGTCTTATCATAGTCTTTCCGTATAGATAAGTTAGTCCAAGAGTTTTTTCCGTCTGCTTTGCTGTGCTGTTGCGACCAAATGACGAGTTAATGACATGGACCATCAGGTCTCCTGACTATTATCTGTCCTTACCATGTACTCCAGGATGAATTTCCACCTCTCGTCCATCTTTGCAACTCGGTGAAAACGATACCAAATCTGAATGTACTATGCCACTGGATGTTACGGAAGCTCTCTGGTTGTACAAGTAAGAGGCAGTCAGATGAGATGGCTTCTAGCGAAGGAGAAAGCGGAACCGAAGAGTCTGTCACAGTGCGAGCACTCCCGTGTCTCAGGCTACCCCTTACTCTCAGTTCATTGAGCCGCTTTGCTCACCATAGGGAGACAAATGAAGACCTCGCCAGTGCTGGCTCCTCCACGCCCGGCGTCTTCGAACTCACCCAACTGCTGATGGAGGCATGAAAAGAGCAGAAGCGCGGAGCTCTATCATCAGCCCTTAGTGCGTCGTTCGCATTGTCTCTTACATCAGTTCACTGTCCATAGCGACGTTGGTTTCTCGTGTCGTAATACACCTTGCGAGACACACTTCTCAAATCGTACCCTCACCTTCTGAGTGACTCTACTTTCACAAATGACCAGGGCACGATCTCTCAAGACTGAACCCTCGAGGAGAGTATTATTCACAATGCTTTTATTACCACTGGTCTGTACAGTAGCTATTAGCTGCTGGTGATGATGACTTCTTAAAGGGCTTATCATTCTCATCATCTAACCAGCATCACTTAAGGGATTGCCTCTGTGTTGGAAGGTCATTTCTCCCTTAAGGTGTCTCTAGCCGTCTAGTGTACGACGTGGAGAAAGTCTTCTACACTCGTGGAGTCCCATGTCTTGAACAAGAGTGCGTATGTGCGTATTTGGGTGTGGTTAGTATTTGTGATTACTGTCACACACACACACACACACACACACACACACACATACACAGACTAAGGCAGGCATCCAATTATCAGTCAGCCGCGTGGGGAGGATGAACACCTGTGTTGGGTGTATGAACGACCGCCGTGCCCAGGATTCGAACCCATGTATGTCCGACCCCAGGTGGGTCCCGTAGTGACTCAGGATCAGTAACGCTAACCACTACGCCACGGAGTGTGTGTGTGTGTGTGTGTGTGTGTGTGTGTGTGTGTGTGTTCACTACATTAAAAAATGAAATCCGTGAATAACTTATATTTCCGAATGATATATAACTTACATGGTCATGAACGAAGTCATCCGGTACAATGCAAGCGCGTTTGCGATTCTGTCTCATTTTCGTTGGCAGTTGCTTCAGAAATGATCGCTTTCCATAATTAGGTGCAAAAGACAAGGAAAATATTCTCTCTTGGTTTAATGCAGAAATAATCTAAAACGGTTCCCAAGACCACACACACACACACACACACACACACACACACACACACGTTCCAAAGCTGAATGAACAAGTTAAGTCGTTTATTGTTTAAATGCTTGTTGGGAAGAAAGTCAATTTTGCCAAGACATTAGATAATGTGAAGGGTAAGTGAGTCAGTTGTTGTTCGCTGATGATACAGCGCTGGTGGCTGATTCATGTGAGAAACTGCAGAAGCTGGTGACTGAGTTTGGAAAAGTGTGTGGAAGAAGAAAGTTAAGAGTAAATGTGAATAAGAGCAAGGTTATTAGGTACAGTAGGGTTGAGGGTCAAGTCAATTGGGAGGTGAGTTTGAATGGAGAAAAACTGGAGGAAGTGAAGTGTTTTAGATATCTGGGAGTGGATCTGGCAGCGGATGGAACCATGGAAGCGGAGGTGGATCATAGGGTGGGGGAGGGGGCGAAAATCCTGGGGGCCTTGAAGAATGTGTGGAAGTCGAGAACATTATCTCGGAAAGCAAAAATGGGTATGTTTGAAGGAATAGTGGTTCCAACAATGTTGTATGGTTGTGAGACGTGGGCTATGGATAGAGTTGTGCGCAGGAGGATGGATGTGCTGGAAATGAGATGTTTGAGGACAATGTGTGGTGTGAGGTGGTTTGATCGAGTGAGCAACGTAAGGGTAAGAGAGATGTGTGGAAATAAAAAGAGCGTGGTTGAGAGAGCAGAAGAGGGTGTTTTGAAGTGGTTTGGGCATATGGAGAGGATGAGTGAGGAAAGATTGACCAAGAGGATATATGTGTCGGAGGTGGAGGGAACAAGGAGAAGAGGGAGACCAAATTGGAGGTGGAAAGATGGAGTGAAAAAGATTTTGTGTGATCGGGGCCTGAACATGCAGGAGGGTGAAAGGAGGGCAAGGAATAGAGTGAATTGGAGCGATGTGGTATACCGGGGTTGACGTGCTGTCAGTGAATTGAATTAAGGCATGTGAAGCGTCTGGGGTAAACCATGGAAAGCTGTGTAGGTATGTATATTTGCGTGTGTGGGCGTATGTATATACATGTGTATGGGGGGGGGGTTGGGCCATTTCTTTCGTCTGTTTCCTTGCGCTACCTCGCAAACGCGGGAGACAGCGACAAAGTATAATAAAAAAAAATAATATATATATATATATATATATATATATATATATATATATATATATATATATATATATATATTCTTTTTTCATCATATATGTTCACGGTTTCCCGCTTTAGTGAGATAGCGCCTGGAAAGAATAAAAAAAACGGCCCCATTTCCTTACATCCACTCTATAGGTATCAGGTATAATGAAAGGAAACCAGAGCCCACCATCCACAGCCAAGCCCATTTCCGTGGTTTCCCCTTAACTTCCTGATTTCCTTAGTTTCGGCCCATTGACAGCACGTCGCCCCCCATACACCGCATCGCTCCAATTAGCTCTATCTCGTAATGTTGATTGTTTAATAAGTTGGTTTGGAAAAATTTGTAAAAACACCAGTAGATTAAGATAGACAGGAAATTTGAACATACAATGCACTCAGGAAAATCAGTATTCCTGAACAATCTTCGAAAAATTTGATAGAAAATTTCACAAATATCACTTCGATGTCTACAGAAATGACCTAAAGACACCATAACTAGAAAACCTTATTTTTGGATGTATTCGATAACCTGATACATATTAACATCAAGACGATAAGGCGACATTTTTAGGTCAAGGCGTACTGATAAAGACATTATGAAGGTGCCTTAAGAACCAAAATGAGTGTTGGATATGTCTGGTAATACGAGACACCAGATCACAGTGCGCGAAGGAAAGTAACTATAGACTAATACAAGACCTGGTACACAACCGTGTTCTGGTTAAAGCTTTTAAAGTTTGAGCACGACGGTACGACCCTTGAGCACGACAGTCCGGCCCTTAAGCACGACAGTTCGACCCTTGAGCACGACAGTTCGACCCTTGAGCACGACGGTACGACCCTTGAGCACGACGGTACGACCCATAGGCATGACGGTATGACTCATGGGCACGATGTTTACGACCCTTAGGTAATGACGGTCTGGTCTTTGACCTGACCCTTTAAGAGTAAGATCAAAGGCCAGATGACCATATTCCAAGGTCGTACCGTCGTGCTCAAGGATCATACTGTCGTATTTAAGGAGCGTATCGTCGTGCTCAAGGATCGTGCCGTCGTACTCAAGGAGCGTACCGTCTCGCTCAAGGATCGTACAATCGTGCTCAAGGATCGTACTGTCGTACTGAAGGAGCGTACAATCGTGCTCAAGGATCGTACTGTCGTACTCAAGGAGCGTACCGTCGTGCTCAAGGATCGTACTGTCGTGCTCAAGGATCGAACTGTCGTACTCAAGGAGCGTACCGTCGTGCTCAAGGATCGTACTGTCGTACTCAAGGAGCGTACCGTCGTGCTCAAGGATCGTACAATCGTGCTCAAGGGTCGTACTGTCGTACTGAAGGAGCGTACAATCGTGCTCAAGGATCGTACTGTCGTACTCAAGGAGCGTACCGTCGTGCTCAAGGATCGTACTGTCGTGCTCAAGGATCGAACTGTCGTACTCAAGGAGCGTACCGTCGTGCTCAAGGATCGTACTGTCGTGCTCAAGGATCGTACTGTCGTACTCAAGGAGCGTACCGTCGTGCTCAAGGATTGTGCCGTCGCACTCATGGAGCGTACCGTCTTGCCAACGTACCGCATCACCGTACACAAGCATCGTACCACAGGTCACCCACGACTGCACCATCGCGCTGCTCGAAGGATCAAGTCTGTGTGTTGATACGGATCTTCTGTAATGAACGGGGCTGTTATTACAGCTGTCGCTGACTCGAATTGGGTAGTCAGCCTGTGAGGATGGGTTTGGGTGACCTGGTTAGGGCCGGTGCCTACTCTCTGCTCGTAAGCTGACCTCGATTCTATCCAGCTACGGCTGTGACCCGCAGCTGGTGGTGGTTAAGGCTACACACTCGGTAATTAAGCAATATCAGTAACAGTGCATTACAGCTACGACATCTAGTAGATATGTACAAAAGAGATATTACTTTTCGTTTTCTTTTATCTTACCTGAGTTAACGAGGGCACTTGAACGTCCCAGCCAACACCATCTAATTTACAGGAAAACATTACACGTTCTGATTTATAAACATGACCGAGACGTCTTTGAGTTGATTTGCAGCTTCCTCGGCACCAGAGTGTGCGCGGCCTGTGTCACCCTCCCGATAGTGTGAGGGCAGGAATCCTAGAGAGATATAGTGTAGCACCTCAGGAGAGATAGGTTTTGTCAAATCGGTGGTCCAGTGGTACGCTCTCCACATACAGTCCTCCGTTGTTCGACTCTCGAGCGCGCACAATGAGAGGGTGAAGGGATGCACAGAGCATCAGACTGGGGAAGAGCAGTGTGGCTTCAGAAGTGGTAGAGGATGTGTGGATCAGGTGTTTGCTTTGAAGAATGTTTGTGAGAAATACTTAGAAAAGCAAAAGGATTTGTATGTAGCATTTATGGATCTGGAGAAGGCATATGATAGAGTTGATAGGGATGCTCTGTGGAAGGTATTAAGAATATATGGTGTAGGAGGCAAGTTGTTAGAAGTAGTGAAAAGTTTTTATCGAGGATGTAAGGCATGTGTACGTGTAGGAAGAGAGGAAAGTGATTGGTTCTCGGTGAATGTAGGTTTGCGGCAGGGGTGTGTGATGTCTCCATGGTTGGTTAATTTGTATATGGATGGGGTTGTTAGGGAGGTGAATGCAAGAGTTTTGGAAAGGGGGGCAAGTATGAAGTCTGTTGTGGATGAGAGAGCTTGGGAAGTGAGTCAATTGTTCGCTGATGATACAGCGAAGCGAGGTAGCGCCAGGAAAAGACAACAAAGGCCACATTCGTTCACACTCAGTCTCTAGCTGTCATGTAATAATGTACCGAAACCACAGCTCCCTTTCCACATCCAGACCCCACGTAACTTTTCATGGTTTACCCCAGACGCTTCACATGCCCTGGTTCAATCCATTGACAGCACGTCGACCCCGGTATACCACATCGTTCCAGTTCACTCTATTCCTTGCATGCCCATTTTACCGACCAGCGTTCAAGGGGATGAGGAATAGCTGGGTAGACTGAGATCGACTGCCGTGGCTAGGATTCGAACCCAGTACAGGGGTATCACTTGGTCTGTGCTGCCTCTCCTACGAAAAGATGGTTTTTGCATAAATGTTCATGAGTGTTTTCGGAGGCACAATGACAAGAAATTACCTTCATAAGATATTTATCTTTTACATTTTTCAAAAACCCTTTGTGATTGCTTTCTCCTCTTTCATTTAATGTAATTCTCCTTTGACATAGTTGTATTCATTCTTGTTTCAGTTGCAACTCCATTATGTTGACAATTTCCTGCACAAATCTGATATACTCTTTAATCTTATGCAAATACCATGATCACACACATATCCATTAACTTAATCGTGTTTCCCGACGTGTTAATAAACTCGCTGTTAGCATGATAAAGATATACTTCGTATGTTATCATTTTTTTTTATATATACTTTGACACTATGATATCACCTGATGTACAGAGTACAACCTCATTTAGTATTTATCTATTCATTACATTAGGCCAGACTATAATGTGAGTACCAGGGTTGGTGCTATCTTTTTTTGAAAACGTAGAGTGACTGAATCGGTTATTTAGCTTTGGATAAACCCTCACACTTGTTGGTTATTTAGCTTCTGATTATCCCTCACACTTGTTGGTTATTTAGCTTCGGATTATCCCTCACACTTGTTGGTTATTTAGCTTCGGATTATCCCTCACACTTGTTGGTTATCTAGCTTTTGATTATCCCTCACACTTGTTGGTTATTTAGCTTTGGATAAACCCACACACTTGTTGGTTACTTAGCTTTGGATAAAACTTCACACTTGTTGGTTATTTAGCTTTGAATCATTCCTCACACATGCAGATATTATTCGAAGTCTTGTACCATCTCATAATCCTCTTTAGTTGGAGTTCTCCTTCTCTTCTTCCGCATTGACGAAGCCTCATCAAAGACACAGAAGAAGTCTGAAAGATTACCAGCCAAAGGACAACAGAAACTCGCATGTCTCCCTCGTGTATCGAAACGGTCCGTATATCGGTGTGTGGCTCAGGGTGTTATGAATACCCACCCCCCCTTTCTAAGCATGGGTTCTTGGTGTTGCTCAGGACCTCTTCTCCAGGAGCTCCTGCATTTCTAAGGAGTCCTGTAACACCAGGCGGCTTTTGGTCGATCATGAGAAACATAGGTGGCCTCTCACACCGAACGGTAACCCAAGTCTGATAGATTATGTTCATCATATTCTACTCTGTGCTTTGTGCCACAGACGACTGGAAACTATAAAGCTCTCCATTTCAGTGTAATGTAATTTGCGTAATAGCCTGCGATGGTTTCATTGGGTGAAAGCGTTTTAGAGACGGACAAAAACACAAGAAAGAAATTATTCACATGTTCACATATCCAGGGAAGTGTATATCAAGTTACATGTCATAGGTGTGGTTTTCATGGATGTTCGTGGAACGAAAGTACGTTCGTTGTCTGTCGGTGATTCGTGAGTTTCTAACAGAAGAGATGATTTGATGTTTCTTCTGAGACTGAGACATCCGTACCTACAAGTCACATATTAGTGACAATCTTATCACTATAAGGAAAAGGAAAAGAAAGAAACAGATCTACGATGAACGACAAACTTGTAAATCACTGAATCGAAAGGCCTGAGTGACTCTGGCTGGTTTCCATTCGTCAAGAAATCTTCAAAGGAAAGAATCTAATTATGGAAGTTAAAGGAGGGAGGGAGGGAGGGAAAAAAAGGAGGGAGATTGTGAGGGAGGGAGGGAGAGAAGAGGGAGGCTATGAGGGAGGGAGTGAGGGAAGGAGTGAGGGAGGGAGAGAAGTGCTATGTCCTCCCAGAAAACTTTTAAGTGTATGTGGAGGGACGTCTTCATCCCAACCAGCGACAGAACATTTTAGTCATTTTGAGAAGTTTAGGATTTTTTTTTTTTTTTTTTTGGCTGACTCAGCGGTGACAGATAAAGGACAAGAAGGGGAACAGAAGTTTTTCAGCAAAGTTTCTGTGTTTTATGAAGGAGTTACGTCTTTCTTTTTTTTTCAGTCACCAAACTTTTAGGGAAAATATTCATTTACAGACACTTGGGAAGGGCTACTGAGGCGCTGCCTCCTTCCGTTGATTTACTAAAGGAGAGAGGGAGATCATCGGGGAAGGAAGGGTAGAGAGTGACTCCTTGTTCATATAGATGGAGGGAGGATAGTAAAGCTGGAGGCTCCCTCCCTACTCACACCACTGTAGAGAGAAGCAAGATGATGGAACGGAAGGCTCCTCCTCACGCCATGGAGACTGGATGAAGGAGGCATCTCCCCACCCAGCATAGTGACATTACACACTTTTGCCACAGTCCTACCTTCACCTGGAACCACTCGACCTTCTCTCTTCCTACTCGCACACACACACACACACTCACTACTCGCCTGATAGAAATTTCTCACTGATTCTAGCATTTGTAGGACTCTTTACAGAGGATGTCTATAAACCCTGGCATACGCTCTCTCCGGATACATGAATACCACTTACGAATCCTATTCTTTTTCTAAGTATTTCTCACACACATTCTGCAAAGCAAACGCCTGATCCACACACACACACACATACACGCGCACACACACACACACACACACACACACACACACACACACACACACACACACACACACACACACACATATATATATATATATATATATATATATATATATATATATATATATATATATATATATATATATATATATATATATATATATATATATATATATATATATATATATATTTTCTTTTATCTATAATTATCACTCTAGGACCAATATTTATGAAAGAGTTCTGGTGTTACCAAGGAACTTTCATATGGGTTTCTTGCAGTCCGAGGCTGCGCTACTTCCGACAGCAGGGACATGTAGATTCCTTTGACTCACCATGTGTGCTCCCAGTGATACAGTCTCAACATAGATGACTTTTCTCTCCCGGTCTAACCTTGAGCAGCAAATTAAACTTGTCTGGTCGGGGGTGTACTCCAGATTAGGTCGGTAGCTCGTTTCCTAGACATGTGGATATCTGGAACGAATGGTCCAATCGTTTCCTGGACAGGTAGACATCTGGAACGTCAGATCCAATCGTTTCCTGGACAGGTAGACATCTGGAACGTCAGATCCAATCGTTTCCTGGACAGGTAGACATCTGGAATGTCAGACCCAATCGTTTCCTGGACATGTAGACATTTGTTACGTCTGATCCAATTGTTTCCTGGACATGTAGACATCTGGAACGTCAGATCCAATCGTTTCCTGGACATGTAGACATTTGTTACGTCTGATCCAATTGTTTCCTGGACATGTAGACATCTGGAACGTCAGATCCAATCGTTTCCTGGACAGGTAGACATCTGGAATGTCAGACCCAATCGTTTCCTGGACATGTAGACATTTGTTACGTCTGATCCAATTGTTTCCTGGACATGTAGACATCTGGAACGTCAGATCCAATCGTTTCCTGGACATGTAGACATTTGTTACGTCTGATCCAATTGTTTCCTGGACATGTAGACATCTGGAACGTCAGACCCAATCGTTTCCTGGACAGGTAGACATCTGGAACGTCAGATCCAATCGTTTCCTGGACATGTAGACATTTGTTACGTCTGATCCAATTGTTTCCTGGACATGTAGACATCTGGAACGTCAGACCCAATCGTTTCCTGGACAGGTAGACATCTGAAACAAATGGTCCAATCGTTTCCTGGACAGGTAGACATCTGGAACGAATGGCTCAATCGTTTCCTGGACAGATAGACATCTGGAACGAATGGTCCAATCGTTTCCTGGACAGGTAGACATCTGGAACGAATGGTCCAATCGTTTCCTAGACAGGTAGACATCTGGAACGAATGGTCCAATCGATTCCTGGACAGGTAGACATCTGGAACGAATGGTCCAATCGATTCCTGGACAGGTAGACATCTGGAACGAATGATCCAATCGTTTCCTGGACAGGGAGACATCTGGAACGAATGGTCCAATCGTTTCCTGGACAGGTAGACATCTGGAACATCTGGTCCAATCGTTTCCCGGACATGCAGACATCTGGAACATCTGGTCCAATCGATTCCTGGACAGGTAGACATCTGGAACGCTCTATGTATAAACTTAGAGGACGAATGTAATCATTCAAACCCAGAGTTTGTGCAGACATATTGAACGCTCTTTTTTTCCTCATCACTGGCCCCTCCTCTTTGTATCGTGGAGTCAAACACGACTATCTGTACAAAGCTTTGCCTTTGTGGAACATAATTATGTTGTCGGACAAGGTAATTCTCGCTCGACCCACTCAAGAACATCACTTTGTGTGTAAGTGAGTAGGTATCTCATTCCCAGTTGACGCCAGAGTATAGACAATGAGAGATAGCAGTGTGTATAGTGGAGGTGTGAGGTGGTTTCTTGGAGGTTATCTCTGCATGATCTATCATGGGCGCTTGTCATTCCAGTTTGTGAATCATGTTCTGGTGGTTAAGTCAAGCATTCTGATAAGGCTTCTGGTTGCCAGGGCGGTGGGCACGAGGGAGAAAGGAAGCGAAGCCCTTTCCGTGTCCAAAGAAAGAGGAAGATGGGGTGAAATGTGATGATGAAAAGGGAGAGCAGAAAGAAGAGAGGAATGATTGGAGAGTAAAATTCTGATAAGAAAGGATATTTGAAGGGTTACGATGAATAGCGGGGAGGGAATATATATATATATATATATATATATATATATATATATATATATATATATATATATATATATATATATATATATATATATATATATATATATATATAGACTTTCTCCATTGTCTCCAATACATTCGTTTTTCTCTGTCGTGACAACTAGACGTCAGAAAGGAAAGGTAACATTTTGACTCTGGGCGAGGTTATCAAAGGTCCAATTACTCATTGCAATTACAAGCGATAAATTTGCCCAAACTTGTTATCTTCTGAGAGCATCGCTAATGAGGTCTCCTGACGAAGAGGAGGACGAGGAAGGCCACAGAATACCGAACGTACTACGGGGGGACACTTTGAAAGAGAGAGAGAGAGAGAGAGAGAGAGAGAGAGAGAGAGAGAGAGAGAGAGAGAGAGAGAGAGAGAGAGAGAGAGAGGAGCTGTAAAATGTGTGTGCGTGAAGTCTTTCCCACTCAGAGAATTAACCTCCTTAAGGCCTTTGAGATTAGTGACGGAGGAGTGGGAGATGGGACGCTTGGTTTTCATCCACGAGGCGCGGAATCTAAAGCGAAGTACGACCAAGTGTGGTCGTGCAATGAAGAGGTAGATGTTTGGCGGAGTAGAATTAGAATTTCCCTGAGATAACACGACATGCTCGTCAGGGCCAGTGAGAACGGGTGCTACACACACACCCACACACACACACACACACACATACATACATACACACACACACACATTGGTAGGTGAAAGTATTAGTTTTAGAAGTAAGAAGATTGCAAGAAGAGAAGACAGTTACTGATAAGCTAAAAGCATTGTTGCGAAAGTTTAAGCAGAACGATTAATGATAAAAAGAAAATAGATTTTCTTTTTGTAAACTCTGATGGTAAAGAAAAAAAACTAGTACGATTTTAAAAAAGAAGAATATCAAAATGGAAAACCAACATTACTGGCAGGGGAAAGTTTGTGGGTTGAGAGAGAGAGAGAGAGAGAGAGAGAGAGAGAGAGAGAGAGAGAGAGAGAGAGAGAGAGAGAGAGAGAGAGAGAGAGAGAGAGAGAGAGAGAGGAAAAGCGACATGAATACCCCTAGTGAACTTTGCCAACTCGTGAATGACACGGAGCGCTTGTGAATAATTCATGAAGGGGAAAAAAACATGAGGGACACTGGACCAGGAGTTCGAATTTGAATTGAGGATGAAATGGACCTTTGAATGACTGACACTGGTCGGAATGAATAAATTTACTGGGGTGGTGGTTGGTAGGTGGGGAGAGACGTAACGTTTAGGGTATGTTGGTGAGGGAAGGTTTAAGATGGTTTGTGGCGAGGAAGAACCAACTGGAGTCCCCAAGTCGTGAAGGAAGGAGAGTTCGTGGTGGTCCCTAATTCGTGGAGGAAGGAGAGTTAAAAGGTTCCGTAAGTCGTGAATGAAGGAAAGTGAGGCTGCAAGGTCGCCAAGTCCTGAGGAATGGAGAGTTATTGTTGTCTCCCAAAATCCTGATGGCAGGGAAATCAGAATAGTTCCAAATCTTGAAGGAAGGAAATTTAAAGGGGTGCCCAAGCACTGGAGGAAGGAGAATTAGTTGAGTCCCCAAGTGCTGAAGGAAGGAGAGTTATTGAGATTCTCAAGTGCTGAAGGAAGAGAGTTAGTGAGGTTCTCAAGTGCTGAAGGAAGAAGAGTTAGTTAGGTTTTCAAGTGCTGAAGAAAGGAGAGTTAGTGAGATTCTCAAGTGCTGAGGGAAGGAGACTTAGTTAGGTTCTCAAGTACTGAAGGAAGGAGAGTTAGTGAGGTTTTCAAGAGCTGAAGGAAGGAGAGTTCGTGAGGTTCTCAAGTGCTGAAGGAAGGAGAGTTAGTGAGGTTCTCAAGTGCTGAAGGAAGGAGAGTTAGTGAGGTTTTCAAGTGCTGAAGGAAGGAGAGTTAGTAAGGTTCTCAAGTACTGAAGGAAGGAGAGTTAGTGAGGTTCTCATGAGCTGAAGGAAGGAGAGTTAGTGAGGTTCTCAAGTGCTGAAGGAAGGAGAGTTCGTAAGGTTCTCAAGTACTGAAGGAAGGAGAGTTAGTGAGGTTCTCATGAGCTGAAGGAAGGAGAATTAGTGAGGTTCTCAAGTGCTGAAGGAAGGAGAGTTAGTGAGGTTCTCATGTGCTGAAGAAGGAGAGTTAGTGAGGTTCTCATGTGCTGATGGAAGGAGGGTTCGTAAGGTTCTCAAATGCTAAGGAAAGGATAGTTCGTAAGGTTCTCAAATGCTGAAGAAAGGAGAGTTCGTAAGGTTCTCAAATGCTGAAAAAAGGAGAGTTCTTGAGGTTCTCAAAGTGCTGAAGGAAGGAGAGTTAGCGAGGAAGGAAGGAGAGTCAGTGGAGTCTCCAGGTTCTGACGAGCCCACGCAGGGAAAACTCACTTAGGATGAACTAACTTAGGAAAAATCCACTTAGGATAAACCCACTGAGGAAAAATCCCCCACTATAGAATTTAACCGAGACTTTGATAAGGTTAGAGGATGCGAACGTATGTATCTTGCTGGAATCTATTGCTATCCAAAGATAAAGATCATTCAGCCAGAGTCATTCATTAACAAAAGAAAAAAGAAAAAAAAGATGCAAAGATGATACAGTCATGCTAGTGGACACACACACACACACACACACACACACACACACACACACACACACACACACACAAAATCTGCTGGCAGACATAATAGGGGATATGTAAACTGTCACCCACGTACATTGTAAGGTAGTTGGGTTTGTGTTACAATTCTTTAAACCACACTGATGAATAGGCATTGTTCGCGGGGAAACACACACACACACACACACACACACACACACACACACACACACACCCACTCACTCACAACTGAATTCAGATATCAACAGACCACTAGACCTTAACGAGGCTGTTTGTGATAGAACAGAAACTCATTGATCAATATGGTGGATGTGGAGAGAGAGAGGGTGACACATACAGATCTTTCACAGAGGAGGACCAGTAAACGTATTCGTATAGCTCAGGAAATGCAGTTCATGTCAGTCGTGGATCTGACGCGAAATATATGATGAAATCTATACTCAAACGTATCTATGTTACAGCTCTCAACTGCTCTTGATAGATGAATCATCCTGTATGTTGTTAAAGAAAATGTACTTCGCCTTATTATGGGTGGAATGTTTGCCCGCGAGTTCGTATCCATCAATTCCAGTGAAATCAGACGCATCTATCCTTTAGCAGCTCTTTAAATCGAGGTTCTCAAAGCCTTCAATGATTCTGAATGATCATATTAGATCACACACACCCACTCACACACACACACACACACACACACACACACACACACACACACATATACATACAACATACACCCCATTCCTTGATGCGATGGTTAGCGTTCCTGACCATGAGTCGGCACAGCACCAGCCCGGGGTCGGATCCGCGAGGGTTCGAATTCTGGAAATGGCAATCGTCCCACACCCAGCCCAGGTGTTCATCTTCCCCTTAGGGCAAGTCGATAATTGGGTATCTGGCTTAAGCTGATTTGTGTGTGTGTGTGTGTGTGTGTGTGTGTGTGTGTGTGTGTGTGTGTGTGTGTGTGTGTGTGTGTGTGTGTGTACATACATGGCAGTAAAGACATAGTACATACATACATACATATATTAAGAGACAGGGGTCAACACCGAGTGTAAATACTATGTCCGCCCGTAACACACAAATATTAATCAGACAATGCACAATGCTCTCGCCATCGGAGGTAAACATGGCGATGAGAGAGAGTGAGAGAGAGAGAGAGAGAGAGAGAGAGAGAGAGAGAGAGAGAGAGAGAGAGAGAGAGAGAGAGAGAGAGAGAGAGAGAGAGACTCCCTGCATGAAAAGCAATTTCGGGGGGGGAAGGGGTTGGGATTTCAATACAGGTGTTTTGGATCTGTTAGTTTCTCTTTCAAAACCCCATTCCTCCCATTCCCCCCCTCCCCCCCATCCCCACACCCCCCCTTCGGCGAAATACCACCTGTGAATTGCTTTTTATTTGTTCTCTCAAAAGCGACGCGTAACGAACTTTCAAGTCTCGCCCGGCATCAGGCGCCTTTGATGAATGGGGCATTTTCGCTGAGTGCGTTTGTTGCGTTAGAACACACACACACACTCTATAACACTGCCGACCCCATAGATGGAACGTTTTCGCTCCTGACTTGTTATAGCCCTGGTTCGATTCTCCCTCTCTCTCTCATACAACCTCCCCTCCCCCTCCTCCCCAACCCCTTACCCTACCCCTCCCCAAAGAAATAATAGATGAATAGATAAATTAATAGAATGGCTTTTGTTTCATTAAGGTATACTGTCTGGGCGTCGTTACATGCTCTGGTATGCATGAGGGAAGTTCAGTCGGTATGTTGAATGCGTTGTCAGCAGAATCGATTTCATTGTCACTGCAGTTGCATGCCTGTATGTGTGTGTGTGTGTGTGTGTGTGTGTGTGTGTGTGTGTGTGTGTGTGTGTGTGTGCGAGGAACGATAACTCTTATTTCTAGTGCATAAGCTATCATTCCTCACACGTGAAAAAAAAAGGAAAGAGTTTTGATATTCAATTATCGACATAATCATCTCATGAATATCCATTTTTGATCCATGAATTTGAATAGCAAAGCTAATGCTTTGCTTATCTACAAAAGGGATTTTACGATTTAAAACATTATCTCAGCTACAGGAGACCGGAGTGTAGTGAAAGTATATCAGATCGTAAGGTGAAATAGAAGGTGAACAAAGATGAGGTGAAGTCATCAGATCAAAATGATTATCGAAATCGGGCGATTAATCGGTGATAATCATGATCACATTGATCATGAGAGAGGTGTATAATAGTATCTGGACTAGAATGAAAAACTCACGATTACAATCGCAATTGGAATCGCTTGATCAACACGACTGGAATCAGAATAAATGAACGCGCAAATCGAAGTAAGAATAATTATCTACGAAATTTGAAAAAAAAAAAAAAAATCGTATTTCAGCTTTGAACACAAAAATACAAAATAAAGAAAATAACACAGATAACAGAGGCCAATTGTTAATAATGATTAGTTAACCACCACCCACTGATGCACTTATACTTTAGTTAACCACCACCCAGTGAAGGAATTGCCGAAGTGAGGAAGAAAAGGAAGATTAAACAGCCAGGTGATGGAGAGGACTGAACGCTAAGAGGATTCCTCGCTCTTGAGCACAATCGCTGCACTTCGTGTGCCCAGCCGATGGCCACCCTTGGTAATCATGGGTTGCGGGACGATCCTGCCTGCCAACCCAACCTCACCTCACCGCCCGGCCCGTGTGGTGAGCGCGGTTCCTGCTGGCGTCTGCAAGTGACGGGTGCTGTCAGGGGCGAGAACTGGAGTCTTGCTCTGAGTTGGAAGATATTGCTCTAACTCACATCCACCGTAGGTGCTGTTGATCAGTTTTGATATATATATATATATATATATATATATATATATATATATATATATATATATATATATATATATATATATATATATATATATATATATATAGTCTTTTGTACAAGTTCTCGCTGGACCGAGAACAGAGCCCTTTATCCCCAACCAGGCCCAACAGACCTTGACTACATCATACGCCCTGGTTCAGTCCAATGATAGCGCATCGCTCCCTGTATACCACATCGCTCCAGTTTGCTCTATCGTCTGGTACATAACCTAGTCCTCAAGAGTTCCAAATAGTAGGACAATCCATATCCTACATAAGAACAAAACTCTGTCTCTCAAGTTTGGTCGTAGCGCGCTTAAAGAGCACAAAGAGACAATAAAGAAGTCCAGAAGAAGTTAGAAAAAAAGATGGTAACAGAATGAAGAGAGCTGAGGGACAGGGAAAAGATAGAAACCTGAAATGTGTCAATCGTGAAAGAGAGAAAAATGATGGGTGACCTGATTACAATCTTTATGGGTGACTGATTACAAACCTGTATGGGTGACTGATTACAATCTTTATGGGTGACTGATTACAATCTTTATGGGTGACTGATTACAATCTTTATGGGTGACTGATTACAATCTTTATGGGTGACTGATTACAATCTTTATGGGTGACTGATTACAATCTTTATGGGTGACTGATTACAATCTTTATGGGTGACTGATTACAATCTTTATGGGTGACTGATTACAATCTTTATGGGTGACTGATTACAATCTTTATGGGTGACTGATTACAATCTTTATGGGTGACTGATTACAATCTTTATGGGTGACTGATTACAATCTTTATGGGTGACTGATTACAATCTTTATGGGTGACTGATTACAATCTTTATGGGTGACTGATTACAATCTTTATGGGTGACTGATTACAATCTTTATGGGTGACTGATTACAATCTTTATGGGTGACTGATTACAATCTTTATGGGTGACTGATTACAATCTTTATGGGTGACTGATTACAATCTTTATGGGTGACTGATTACAATCTTTATGGGTGACTGATTACAATCTTTATGGGTGACTGATTACAATCTTTATGGGTGACTGATTACAATCTTTATGGGTGACTGATTACAATCTTTATGGGTGACTGATTACAATCTTTATGGGTGACTGATTACAATCTTTATGGGTGACTGATTACAATCTTTATGGGTGACTGATTACAATCTTTATGGGTGACTGATTACAATCTTTATGGGTGACTGATTACAATCTTTATGGGTGACTGATTACAATCTTTATGGGTGACTGATTACAATCTTTATGGGTGACTGATACTACAAACCTGTAAGTTTTTAAACCAGGTTGATGATGTAGACTGTGAACAATGCTTCGAGAGCTTCAGGAATAGAACAACCCAAGAACGATATGAAATTAAGCAAGAAACTTGTTAGAAAAAAATATATGTAAAGACGCTATTGTAGAGTGAAAAAAAAAAAAGAAGCCTGTAGTTTGAGCGAGGCTTTTAACTTTGCATAAAAAATCAAATCATCTTCGTCCTTTACGAATGTTTCTACACTTTGGTGAGGACCTTCAAGCAACGTTTCCGGGTGCACTTTTGAAGAGAAGTTATCGAAAGTTTGGTTGCTCATTCGAACATTCTTCTGATCTTTAGTGAGAATGAGAGAGAAAGTCTCCCCAGTGTAATATCTTTTTTCCTTGACATCAACCCTGAAGGAACATTTGAAAATCGCGAAGTTAATTTATTGAAAAAAATCACTCTCATGATTTAATTGGCCGTGATGTTAATGAAAGAAGAATACGCAGTACACACTGAAGGAAAGACAAAATTCCGGAATGCGCAAATCTGGATCGAAGAAAAAGGATATATATATATATATTTATTATATATATATATTTATTATATATATATATTATATATATATATAGTCTTTTGTACAAGTTCTCGCTGGACCGAGAACAGAGCCCTTTATCCCCAACCAGGCCAACAGACCTTGACTACATCATACGCCCTGGTTCAGTCCAATGATAGCGCATCGCTCCCTGTATACCACATCGCTCCAGTTTGCTCTATCGTCTGGTACATAACCTAGTCCTCAAGAGTTCCAAATAGTAGGACAATCCATATCCTACATAAGAACAAAACTCTGTCTCTCAAGTTTGGTCGTAGCGCGCTTAAAGAGCACAAAGAGACAATAAAGAAGTCCAGAAGAAGTTAGAAAAAAAGATGGTAACAGAATGAAGAGAGCTGAGGGACAGGGAAAAGATAGAAACCTGAAATGTGTCAATCGTGAAAGAGAGAAAAATGATGGGTGACCTGATTACAATCTTTATGGGTGACTGATTACAATCTTTATGGGTGACCTGATTACAATCTTTATGGGTGACTGATTACAAACCTGTAAGTTTTTAAACCAGGTTGATGATGTAGACTGTGAACAATGCTTCGAGAGCTTCAGGAATAGAACAACCCAAGAACGATATGAAATTAAGCAAGAAACTTGTTAGAAAAAAAGATGGTAACAGAATGAAGAGAGCTGAGGGACAGGGAAAAGATAGAAACCTGAAATGTGTCAATCGTGAAAGAGAGAAAAATGATGGGTGACCTGATTACAATCTTTATGGGTGACTGATTACAATCTTTATGGGTGACTGATTACAATCTTTATGGGTGACTGATTACAATCTTTATGGGTGACTGATTACAATCTTTATGGGTGACTGATTACAATCTTTATGGGTGACTGATTACAATCTTTATGGGTGACTGATTACAATCTTTATGGGTGACTGATTACAATCTTTATGGGTGACTGATTACAATCTTTATGGGTGACTGATTACAATCTTTATGGGTGACTGATTACAATCTTTATGGGTGACTGATTACAATCTTTATGGGTGACTGATTACAATCTTTATGGGTGACTGATTACAATCTTTATGGGTGACTGATTACAATCTTTATGGGTGACTGATTACAATCTTTATGGGTGACTGATTACAATCTTTATGGGTGACTGATTACAATCTTTATGGGTGACTGATTACAATCTTTATGGGTGACTGATTACAATCTTTATGGGTGACTGATTACAATCTTTATGGGTGACTGATACTACAAACCTGTAAGTTTTTAAACCAGGTTGATGATGTAGACTGTGAACAATGCTTCGAGAGCTTCAGGAATAGAACAACCCAAGAACGATATGAAATTAAGCAAGAAACTTGTTAGAAAAAAAGATGGTAACAGAATGAAGAGAGCTGAGGGACAGGGAAAAGATAGAAACCTGAAATGTGTCAATCGTGAAAGAGAGAAAAATGATGGGTGACCTGATTACAATCTTTATGGGTGACTGATTACAATCTTTATGGGTGACTGATTACAATCTTTATGGGTGACTGATTACAATCTTTATGGGTGACTGATTACAATCTTTATGGGTGACTGATTACAATCTTTATGGGTGACTGATTACAATCTTTATGGGTGACTGATTACAATCTTTATGGGTGACTGATTACAATCTTTATGGGTGACTGATTACAATCTTTATGGGTGACTGATTACAATCTTTATGGGTGACTGATTACAATCTTTATGGGTGACTGATTACAATCTTTATGGGTGACTGATTACAATCTTTATGGGTGACTGATTACAATCTTTATGGGTGACTGATTACAATCTTTATGGGTGACTGATTACAATCTTTATGGGTGACTGATTACAATCTTTATGGGTGACTGATTACAATCTTTATGGGTGACTGATTACAATCTTTATGGGTGACTGATTACAATCTTTATGGGTGACTGATTACAATCTTTATGGGTGACTGATTACAATCTTTATGGGTGACTGATTACAATCTTTATGGGTGACTGATTACAATCTTTATGGGTGACTGATTACAATCTTTATGGGTGACTGATTACAATCTTTATGGGTGACTGATTACAATCTTTATGGGTGACTGATTACAATCTTTATGGGTGACTGATTACAATCTTTATGGGTGACTGATACTACAAACCTGTAAGTTTTTAAACCAGGTTGATGATGTAGACTGTGAACAATGCTTCGAGAGCTTCAGGAATAGAACAACCCAAGAACGATATGAAATTAAGCAAGAAACTTGTTAGAAAAAAATATATGTAAAGACGCTATTGTAGAGTGAAAAAAAAAAAAGAAGCCTGTAGTTTGAGCGAGGCTTTTAACTTTGCATAAAAAATCAAATCATCTTCGTCCTTTACGAATGTTTCTACACTTTGGTGAGGACCTTCAAAGCAACGTTTCCGGGTGCACTTTTGAAGAGAAGTTATCGAAAGTTTGGTTGCTCATTCGAACATTCTTCTGATCTTTAGTGAGAATGAGAGAGAAAGTCTCCCCAGTGTAATATCTTTTTTCCTTGACATCAACCCTGAAGGAACATTTGAAAATCGCGAAGTTAATTTATTGAAAAAATCACTCTCATGATTTAATTGGCCGTGATGTTAATGAAAGAAGAATACGCAGTACACGTGAAGGAAAGACAAAATTCACGGAATGCGCAAATCTGGATCGAAGAAAAAGGATATATATATATATATATATATATATATATATATATATATATATATATATATATATATATATATATATATATATATATATATATATGTATAAAACCACATATATATATATATATATATATATATATATATATATATATATATATATATATATATATATATATATATATATATATATATATATATATATATATATATATATATAAAACCACAAATGGTTGTGGTTGGTGTGTTCTCGGAACTGAGAGCACTCTACACACACTGGACCAATGGTCTACTAGACACTGTAGGGTCTCTGGGTAGGGTCTGCCACGATCCTCAGCAACATCAGACCCAAGTTATTAGACCATTTTGATGACGTCGACAGCGAAGACTTCTCCGAAAGAAGCCAAGGGCAAACCAGCCATAGGCTAGGGTAAAGCGCATAGGTTCGAATCCTGGCTATGGCAGTCGGTCCACAGTCAACCCAGCTGTTCATCTGCTCCTAGGGGTTGGTCGATAAAATGGATACCTGGCTCAGGCTAGGACACAAACACACACACACACACACACACACACACACATACACACACACACACACACACACACAGACACACACACACACACACACACACACACACACACACACACACACAAACACAGACACACACTCACACACATGCACACACTTATATATTATAGATGACAGCTAGAGACTGAATGTGAACGAATGTGTCCTTTGTTGTCTTTTCCTAGCGCTACCTCGCGCACTTGCGGGGGGAGGGGGATTGTCATTTCATGTGAGGCGGGGTGGCGACGGGAATGAATAAGGGCAGACAGTATGAATTATGAACATGTGTATATATGTATATGTCTGTGTGTGTATATATATATGTATACGTTGATATGTATAGGTATGTATATGTGCGTGTGTGGACGTGTATGTATATACATGTGTATGTGGGTGGGTTGGGCCATCCTTTCGTCTGTTTCCTTGCGCTACCTCGCTAACGCGGGAGACAGCGACAAAGTATGATAGATATAAATACTCTGTATTTACAGTGTATTACGCTGATAGATCAGCTCTGTTCAGCGAGACAGATGCATCGAGATAGACTGTCTTTTAGGTTTAATCATGAGACAGGAGTAGAGTTTTAAAGTCCACGTACTTGAAGAGAGTGCTGGGGATGAGTCAGTCAAAGATGAGGAAATGATGAGGGGCTAGGGGGATGGGGGAAAGTTCGAACGAGGTAATAATGAGGGGACAGGACAAGGGAGAGCGTAGATGAGGAAGTAATGAGGGGGGACAGTATGGGAAAGTTCGGACGAGGATATAATGAGGGGACAGGGTATAGGAGTGAGAGAGAGAGAGAGAGAGAGAGAGAGAGAGAGAGAGAGAGAGAGAGAGAGAGAGAGAGAGAGAGAGAGAGAGTGAGAGGGAGAGAGAGACCATATATGAGGGAATAATGAGGAATCCCAGTACTGTGTAGGAACGGTGGTTAGCTAGATGGCGATTTAACCTGCTGGGTAACAGAACCATTGCTTCGGTCGCTGGTCACCTCACCACCTCAGTACTCACCGATGCTTATGTAATCCTATGCGCCCAAGTCTGACAATTGGTTGTACTCTCTTTTCCCCCCACACCGCGGGATGTGTGGGCTGGTATATCATGTACGGGCTGGTATATCATGTATGGGCTGGTATATCATGTGGTTATGGTAAACTAACTCAGTAACTTGGTGATGTCTGTCACCATCTCTGCGTTGCTGCTCGCGCCGAGGCATCATGACCCTGGGGTATGTTAGTGTCACCTACAAAAGTTGAAGACATTCTTGCCTCTCGCGAACATGAATAACAGAGATGATCAAGGATTTAGGATGAAGAAGAAGAAGATGAAGAAGAAGAAGAGGAAGAGAAGAAGATGATGATGATGATGATGAAGAAGTAGAAGAAAAAGAAGAAGAAGAAGAAGAAGAAGAGGAAGAAGAAGAAGAAGAGGAGGAGAAGAAGAAGAAGAAGAAGAAGAAGAAGAAGAAGAAGAAGAAGAAGAAGAATGCCTCAGCGAAATACGCAAATAGTTCGACAATATCTAAAACCGTCAAAAACAGGAGTCAGAAGAAGATGAACACAAGAAACGTGAGAATCGTGAGTAATTAGAGATAAATAATAGACTGAATGATTTCATACAGTTAACTGAGGCTGCATAACAGAAAGATGATGTAGATCTCACAGTAAACTAAGTGCATAAGGTCTCAACTGTGAGGGGACGAGATTATCTTTTCAGACAACTCATCAATCAACTCATAGATTCCATAAGACGTTGAACCTCAACTCCACACTATCATACCACGTTGGCTGACCCAGGGAGCAATTATTTCCTTCTATGTAGAGGAAGCGCCGTGACATCCACAGAAAACGTGTTCTAATCATGACTGTCGCAAGTGGATGGAAGAACTGAGAGGTGTGTGAGTGAAAAAAAAAAAGAATGAATTTCTTAACCAGAGCTCTGCAGGTGTTTCGCATTTTCTGGTAGTTTCTCAGCGTTTTCTTGATACTATATTACCAAGAACCCTTTAGTAAACCCCTTCAGAAAGTCTTCAGAACCCATTCAGAAAGTCTTCAGTTCATAAAACCCGTTCCCGTCAATAATCCCCTTCTAATATCTTTCAATTCCTGAACTTGTCTCTCTAAGAAAAAACATATTTCAGTCATTTCTGTTTATTGAAACTCGTCCCTATAACAAAACCCTTGCAAATATTCTTCAACTTCTAAAAGGACCTGTCCAAAAAATCTCAAATTGTTAGAATCCGTCATACTAACAAGACTCACGAGAATTCTTCCACTCCAAAATTTCCGTCCCTCCAACAAACCCAACTTCCCGACCCCCCCCCTTTCGAAAATTCTTCAGCTCTTAAATCCTGCCCCTCCAACAAATGCCTTCGAAAAGTCTTTAACTCCTAGAATCCGGCCCTTCTATTCCCACTATTCAAGGACGATTGTCGAAGTCATGGTTAGACGTAGGTAGGTGGCGATCAATCAGGACTTTATATATAAATATATCACTAGCAAGAATGAAATACCAGTCGAAACCCAGATATAAATCTCCAAAACCCTCCTTGTCACATATGACAAAATCTATGTGGACGATTCTGCACACATATATGTCTTGATATGAAATAACAAAACGAAGGAAAATGGGACCGAGTTGCCAGGACTGGGTTTATTTGATCGGGATATAACCAACCCAATTTTGATCGTTTAATCCTAGATGATGTACATGGGAGGGAGGCTCAAAAAACTGGATGATTGGTTCTACTGTTTGAGTTATAGCTTCCGTCACGATCCCTCTTCAATAAAACCCATCAGGGTCGAGTGCCCGTCCCATTCACGTGAAAAGTCGCCATTATTGACTGAATGGAGGGAGGCTCGATGGGTCTACTGTACTACCGCCAAACGCAGCGTTTAATGAACGCAAATTCTAGTGGGATAAATACGACGCTATGCTGATGATGAAGATGATGGTTCCCATACGGGAGAAATGTTCATGTTGCGTACTCCCTGTGATGGGAAGGGAGTGAGGTGACGTCGCCAAGTAAGCTACAGTGACAGATTATAATCGTAATGACCATCACAGGGTTACTATTCTGGGTAAGACGGAGGAGGAGGAGGAGGAGGAGGAGGAGGAGAAGGAGGAGGAGGAGGAGAGGAGATCTGTAGTGTCCAGGGGTTTGCTAATAGATGAGGTAACATTTTTAGGGATGTCATTCCTTTGAATCACATTTTCTTAACGTTTTCTTTTTTATGTTTAAGCTATCAACAACATTCTAAGTTATATCGTAATCTAGTGCTATATCCATTTAGTGATTTAGTTAACATTCAGCTTATTCTTATCACCATCTGTGTCCCCTCATTCGTGTTTTCTTTGGCGATATCGATAAGGAAATTAGGTTTCTATGACTGTCTTCCGGTAGAGAGACTCTGTGTCAAAGACCATTAGGTCTTCTGTTATCTGTCTCTATCATGTACTCCCACGATAGTTGCTTAAATCTGATATCTATCCGTCTATCTGTCTATCTGTACAGTTATCAGTGCCGTTCTGCTAAGGCGTAAAGATAACTGATATGATGAATACGGACGAGCGAGTTCATGGGTTAGTGAAGTCAGTATCTGCATATAAAAACTGGAAAGACCCGGACGAAAAAAAAATGGTTCCGGGAAGTGTTTTGAGAGAAGAGTAAGCGAGACTTGATCACAACCATCAAGTTTCTAATCCACTTTGATGATGTGGACAACGAACAGATTTTCGTAAAATGCAAAGACAGAACCACCAGTGACCACAACGTGAAATTTAAGCAAGAAACTCGTAAAGAAAGACGCAAAGAAGTATTTTCTTTGTAAGATATAAGGGTAAGGTATGACTGGAATTAGCTGTGTGATGAAACTGTGTGATGAAACTGTGTGATGAAACTGTAAATGAAACTGTGATTCGAAAATGTAGTATGACAAGAGAAAGTTTAAGAGACAGGGCCTCCACAAGTGTAGAACTTCCTGTCAAGTCCAAATCATACTCTCTCTCTCTCTCTCTCTCTCTCTCTCTCTCTCTCTCTCTCTCTCTCTCTCTCTCTCTCTCTCTCTCTCTCTCTCTCTCTCTCACACATACACTACTCCCCACAGTTGGTGCTTGCCTCAGCTGGTGCTTGCAACACAGGGTGCTTGTATCACATGGTGCTTGTCTCAGCTGACTGTCTCCTCAGCTGGCAAGCATCAAATGATTGCATACCTCAGCTGGTGCTTGTAGGAGAGGATGAAGAGGAAGAGAGAAAAAAGAGAAAGATAATCCCCTCGGTGCAGTTAATGGTGACAAATGGTGTCTTCAGGTGCTGGTAAATCCACGTCTGGAAACAGCAGCAAGAAAGCTAATGGACAAGAGTTAATGGAACCTCCTCCTCCGCACCATCTCCCCCACCCCCACACACTTCCTCCTCTCAACACTGACCAGACAGTTAATGGCTAAGTTTTTTGCCACCATCAAATATGTTTTACCTCCCTTCCTCGTAAGATGAGTGTTTTGCCACTAACTACTAGCGAATGAATGCCACGGCAACTCTTCCTTTCCTTACCGGATTAAAAAGGCATTTATCCACGACGCCTTAATTTGCACAGTTAACCTAAATGTGTTGTATAATCTTATGCTCTAAGGTGATATGATTCTATCCCTACTAACTGTTATTGTTGATTATGTGTGCGTTTGTGATGTGTTGATTATGTGAGATTTTCAACCACAGTCATATAGTGGAATTATGTCGTGAGTTTTTTTTTTTACGAATATAAGTGGACATAAAAGTACTAGAGACTGTAGTTTTGTTTAGTAATTACTACTACTACTACTACTACTACTACTACTACTACTACTACTACTACTACTACTTATAGTGTCTAGTATTGCTACTATTACAATAAAAGTAACAACAGCCATCACTACTACTACTACTACTACTCGTCACACTACTACTACTACTACTACTACCACTGCTCACACTACTACTACTACTACTTCTGCTGCTCACACTACTACTACTACTACTACTTCTGCTGCTCACACTACTACTACTACTACTACCACAGATATACCAATATCTTAAAGTTTAGGCGTAGATGACTTCACAGAAGCACACGAAAATGCCTTTGAGACCAAAATATTTCCTAACTGTGAAGTTGATATGATTTAGTCCATCATCTCCATCTCCTTCATGGATCAGAATATCTCCCCGTACACCTCAGTATCAAGCAGCTTTTGAGTGTAGGTATATATCTTACCTAACACAGTCTCAGTATAGTATCTTCCTACGTCGAAAACCGTACTCACTTATCACCCCGAGACTGGCGAAGTTCTTCACCAACTCTACCAAGCATAGAGCAATTCAGCTGCCAGAGATGTGACAGCTTTCGACAACGGTTTATGGACCTTGGAGCCTCTCAAGACAACGAAATCTATTGAGTCGATGCTTTGGAAAGTCGTCTGCCTGATCATCAGACCTCAAATCTATTTAGATTCGAACATCAAAAGTTTGGTTGCTATTGCAGTCTTTCTGCAGATAATCTCGTCAACCATCCCATGAGTACTAGTCCATGTATATGAACATCAGATAACCTCAACATAGACTATTTGTTCTTCTGTTGTCCTGTCTCTCTCATGTACATTGACCCATGGACTGTCCTTCCTTCGGTAGAGACCTTCGTCACAGACCATCAGGTCTTCATTTATCTGTCTCTCCCATAGGAGTAGAACAGCCCACAATATGACCACTGATCCTGCTTATCTTTTCATGTCTCGTTTGATCCACTTTCTAACAAAATATCTTTTATATATAAACAAATGACTCCAAGGCATCTACGAAACACCAGGTGAAGATCAACCCTGAAACACGAGTAGAAAGAGAAATTGTGGTAACATTTCGTGAAATAGATAAGAACTGACGAACCTTCTGTGATAGGCATCATTTAGATTGAATTTGCTGTGATATACGAGGCACTGATGGACGATCAATCTCCACCGTGTTTTTGACGCAAATCTAATCACTGACGGATTTTAAAATCTACGCTAACATAATATAAACCGAAAATCATTTTTGGTATAATATCAAGCACGAAATATAAACTTTAGAATATCATTATTGATCGATAGGACAATAACAAGAAGCGTTTCGAACCATGGTTCTGTTCAGGGATACATCGAACCATGGTTCTGTTCAGGGATTCAACGAACCATGGTTCTGTTCAGGGATTCATCGAACCATGGTTCTGTTCAGGGATATATGGAACCATGGTTCTTTTCAGGGATTCATAGAACCATGGTTCTGTCAGGGATTCATCGAACCATGGTTCTGTTCAGGGATTCATAGAACCATGGTTCTGTTCAAGGATTCATCGAACCATGGTTCTGTTCAGGGATACATCGAACCATGGTTCTGTTCAGGGATTCATCGAACCATAGTTCTGTCCAGGGATTCATCGAACCATAGTTCTGTTCAGGGATACATCGAACCATGGTTCTGTCTAGGGATTCATCGAACCATGGTTCTGTCCAGGGATTCATCGAACCATAGTTCTGTTCAGGGATACATCGAACCATGGTTCTGTCCAGGGATTATTCTAGTCATGGTTCTGTTCAGGGATTCACCGAACCACGTTTCGTTCAGGGATTCATGACTCAAAAAAAAAAAAACGGAATACCCACCCGAGTGATCCACTTGTTCTATGCACTTCATCCAGTATTTTGGTTGGAACGGTGGGTGACATTTCACACATCCTCTGTGCTCATAGAATGCGCTAAACCATGGGCCATACTATGAATTTCTCTATCATTGTCATCCCACCCAACCCCAACCCCTCCCTTGACAAATGTAGTCTATTCTATTTCATTCGGTGTAAGTGAATCAATATTCATCTAACCTGATCCGCTATATGCTTCACGCGGCAATATGGCCACACAGCTGGAACGGTTGATGTCAACATGCGCAGTGAGGATGAACTGGATGTTGCATTCGCCTCCCGTCGCAAACTTTTTTTAGGGGGTGGTGGTAGAGGGGGACTCTCGGGCAATGCACCAACCGGACACAACAGGGTGTTGTATCAATTAGCGGCAGGTAGGCGGGTGAAAGTGACAGCTGAACCTCCCCCCCCCCCCCCCCTGGCTGTTGTATTTTTATACAATAGCCTTTAGTTTATCCAAAAACTATGGTTATGGGTGAATATATATACATATATATATATATATATATATATATATATATATATATATATATATATATATATATATATATATATAAATATATATATATATATATATATATATATATATATATATATATATATATATATATATATATATATATATATGTGTCGGAGGTGGAGGGAACGAGGAGAAGAGGGAGACCAAATTGGAGGTGGAAAGATGGAGTGAAAAAGATTTTGTGTGATCGGGGCCTGAACATGCAGGAGGGTGAAAGGAGGGCAAGGAATAGAGTGAATTGGAGCGATGTGGTATACAGGGGTTGACGTGCTGTCAGTGGATTGAATCAAGGCATGTGAAGCGTCTGGGGTAAACCATGGAAAGCTGTGTAGGTATGTATATTTTGCGTGTGTGGACGTGTGTATGTACATGTGTATGGGGGGGGGTTGGGCCATTTCTTTCGTCTGTTTCCTTGCGCTACCTCGCAAACGCGGGAGACAGCGACAAAGTATAAAAAAAAAAAAAAAAAAAAATATATATATATATATATATATATATATATATATATATATATATATATATATATATATATATAAAGGAAATAAATAAAGGCTGACAGTATGAATTATGTACATGTATATATATATGTATATGTCTGTGTGTGTATATATATATATGTGTACATTGCGATGTATAGGTATGTATATTTGCGAGTGTGGACGTGTATGTATATACATGTGTATGGGGTGGATTGGGCCATTTCTTTCGTCTGTTTCCTTGCGCTACCTCGCAAACGCGGGAGACAGCGACAAAGCAAAATAAATGAATAAATAAATAAATATAAAGCCTGATCCGGGCATTGTAGAGTATGTTAACTATTGTTTTGTAGTATACATTTCTAAAAACAAATCCTAACACGCTATTGGTTTTATTGTGTGTAGGTATGGCATCTGTCATGTCTCTGTCCATTCAACCAGTCTATCTACATCCCTTTGAATCTGCAAGGCTGTCTTCCTTGGAGTTGGCTATGTCTCCCAGTTATATATATCGCTGACAAAATCTTAATATCCTATTAGTAAGTCTTATCTTTAGATCATGTATGTATATGATGAAACAGTATGGATCCCAGGACGAAGCCTTGTGGAACTCCACTCGACTCATGAAGTCAGTGAGACGCTCCTCTCATCTAAACCCATTCTCTGCTTCCACTGAGAAAGCCAATCTGCCATCCGGGAGCAGATTTGATCTCCTATGCCGTGAAGCATAGACCATAAGGCCTTCTGTCGTCTGGCTCTGCCGTGTAAACCACCCTCAGTATACACTGGGACGCCGCAGGACTGCCAAGAGCCTTTGGTGTTCAAACGTCACTCGGCGTTGTCAATACAAACTCCTGGCCGTGTTTGTTTTGCCAATCAGAGGGAAGCGGAGGTCTGGGCAGTCGCTCGCCCCTCCTGCTGGTGCTGTCGCTGCTGCTGCTGCTACTGATGCACTTCTGCTAGTGCTGCTGTTGTTGTTGCTGCTGCTGCTCCTATTACTGCTCCTGCTACTGTTACTGCTGTTGCTGCCGTTGCTGCTGCTGTTATACGTTCTGAGAAATGCATCATTCGTCATTCATCCATCATTCAATTTCTACGAGATTGTCGTTTGAGCTGAGGATAACTCGTAGATCCGAGAGTCAAAATATCTCTGATTATCGAATTCACGAGTGAAAAATAATGATAACCCTCTTCGTGCGTTGCTTGTAGTGATAGACAAGATCAAGGGAAAGAGGAAGATGAGTCTTCGTAGGACCTCACGAAAGGGAAAGTTTGACGAGGACCGGATAGATAACGAAGGAAGAAGGTCGATACGGACCCGATAGATGACGAAGGAAGAAGGTCGATAAGAACCCGATAGATGACGAAGGAAGAATGTTGATGAGGACCTTAATAGATAACGAAATAAAAAAGTTTGAAGACCTGACAGATAACCAAGGAAGAAAAAGCTTAATGAGACTTGAAAGATGAAGGACATAGCTTGATGAGGACCTGAAAGATGATAAAGAAAAAAATATAAGCTTGAATGAACACAAGCTTGATGACGAAGCGGTAAATTTGGTGGTGGTCAGCCTTGCGTCTAACCACAACAAACCCAACTCCCAACTTGAGAAGGAAGGAGCAAGAATGGTGATGTAGTGAGGAAGGAGAGGAAATGAGACAAGAGGAGGAGGAGGAGGAGGAGGAGGAGGAGGAGGAGGAGGAGGAGGAGGAAGAGGGGAAATAAGAGAGAG